>NC_133408.1:45312500-45492500 GCF_049350105.2 Macaca mulatta
CATGGTAGCGTTTCTGGGTAGGGGAATATATGAGAATGAAGTGGCAGAAGATCATCTGGAAGGATGGAGAGAGGGTCATCGTAGGTCATAGTAGAGAGCTGGGGCGGAGTGCTGGAGTTGGGGCTGGGAGGTCAGGAGTAGCCAGGCAACGATGGATGCTGAAGCCTTGTTAAGGAGTTTTGCCATTAGGTTAAAAATGGCGAGAAGCCGGGGGTACAAAATTCAACAAATAGGAACGGATATAGCACACTTTGTCCCCCAGCCACTCCATTTCTATCTCTGCGGGTAGCTGCTGTTGATATGTGCACCTACTGGTCTCTAGCTCTTCTTCGTTTTCCCTTGTTTTTATTTATTTATTTATTTATTTATTTATTATTATTTATATTTTCTTTCCTTGTCAGGGTTTATTTCATTGGCTAACATTTATTCTCGACCTAGACAAAAACAATTAGATGATTATGACTTGCTTTTCCATCATCAACTTATTTTTTTTTGTATGAATAACCAAAAAATTTCTTCTCAACACTTTTTTTTTTTTAAGAAGAAGCTATAAATAAATAAAGCTTTAAACGATCCTGGGTTCAAGTTAAACAGTTCCAGTTTCCAAAAAGTTCACAGCCTTGTTTCGTAGGCAGTTCTGTTGTTCCTGGCTTCCCCCTCCAGGAGGGGACGTTTGCAGGTTTGGGGGTCCTGGTGACTAAGCTGTTAGCTCCACTGCCTGCCTGCTTCCGTCCTCGCAGCCCTGGGAGGGCCCTGGGTGGAGAGAGTCCTTACGATTTAGGAGATGCTGCTGGCAAAGGAACTGTTGACCCAAAGCAGGTGGCCTGAACGGGAAGTGCCAGGCTGGACACTCGGGGGCTGAGGGCACTACCCGCTGCCGCCGCCTCTGGACACCTCAGCCTGGCACTGGCCCAAGAGGAGACTGCTTTCCAAATGCAGCCAAAGAGACTGAGACGAGACCCGTGCTTCCGTGTGAGTTGGGGTGCGGGGCATAAGTTAACACATACTCCAATGTGTACAAAACAACCTGCGCTTGGGCCCGTGTACCCAGAAAGCCCATGGCCAGGTGAGGCCACCTTGAGCCAGGGCCTCTGGCTGGGTGTCCACCTCCTGCCGGGAGGCCAAGGTGCCCCACGTGGCTTGTGCAAGACCCCACACTCCCCTGAACATGTTCCTCCTCCTCCCCGGAGTGCACCCACCCTAGTGTTGAGTGTCCCAGCAGATTCCCATTGACCCTGAGCTCCCTTTGAAAGAACCACACCACTGCATCCCCTTGGCACTCACTTCCTTAGTGTGATGCATCCACCCAGGGAGGTGGCACTGCGCTGGGCTGGCACGCTGCCCACCCTGCCCAGTTGACCGCCCTGTCCTTGGACCCCAAAGTAAAATGAGGCCAGTGTAGGAGGCCTGAGGGTGGGGCCCTTATGCCAGACCTCCAGGGGTAGGAACCTCATCTGACCACACCTTCGCCTTCCTGTGCTGCAGAAGACACTTGCTCCCAAGCCCGTGGTGACCCACATCTCCACCCCACGGTGGGGCAGCTGCGGTGGCTGAGTGAAAGCTGGGGCAGGAGAGAGGGCCCCCGCCAACCCCAGCCAAGTGACCTGCAGAGCCCACTGCCCTGCCTTTGAGTCAGCCTGCAGCCTGAGCACACCAGTCTGCTCTCTGGGGGACCCAGGGCGCCTGTGGGGGCCCTCGTAGAGACACCAGCCTGGCCTCCTAGGCATAAGGGATGGGGACAGGGCACAGGGCACGTGCTTACAACGGATATGCAACATGGCTTTTAGTAGGGCCATTGCAGCCAGTGGGGAACCCTGTGAGGCTGCTGGGAACAGAGAGCATGGCCAGCCTTTTGCCAGGGGGTGGGCAGCATGGGGAAATGCAAGGAGAGCCAGGGTGGAAAGGGCTGAGTATCTGGTGTCAGGGAGGCCACCTACAGCTGTTTTGTCAAGGCTAGTTGAGCATCTGAAAGCTCGAGTTCCTGTTCCTGGCCATCCAGAGCCACTGTGGTCCGAGGGTATGGCTCCTGGGCAGGGGCTATGGTCCCACGCTCCAGCCGATGGAAGCCTGATGAACTTAATCCACACGCTGGTGGCAGCAGAGGTATTTGAGCTCTTGAGTACGTGTCTTAGTGATGGGGCTGCGGCAGCCTGCTAGCAAATCCCAGTGGGTCAGAAAGGAGAACAGTGGCAGGGGAGCGCTCAGTCCCCAGCCCTTCCAGTCTGATCCAGGTCTGCCTGGGTGGTCACCTCCAAAGGCCAGCCAGGGACTCAGGCACAAGTGGCAGCATCCTTGGTCAAAGCCTCCCCACTCCTGGGCTGCCAGTCGGTCCATAGAAGGCCGGCAATGCAGCTTGGGCCTACTCCCCAAACCCCTCCTTGGTCTGAGGACTGTGGGGAGTGGGTGGGGCCTGAACATCAGCTTTGGGACCCAAAGCATGAAGCAGGACCATGGGCCAGAGAGGGGAATGGGCTTCCTGGGGGCTGGACTCGAGTCTTCTGTGCCTCAGATGGGGTGGGCCCTGATCTTGAGGGAGCTACACATGGGTGAGCTGGGGGCTCCCCAGGCCTTGGGGCATTGGGGGCAGCCAGAAGGGGAGCCTGGAGCCTGGAGCTGGGGCAGTTGCCAGAAGCTGGTCTCACTCCTAGTAGCCTGGACAGAGGAGCTAAGAGCAAGTGCTGTGTGAATAGTTGGTGAGGGAGACACTCCTGGCCTGACAGGTCCACTTTCCACTGTCCTCGTCTCTTGTGCAAACCTTCAGTTTTCGTGATAAATCCAAGGGGGCCAGGAGAGCAGGCACAACACCTGCTCTGGAGGACGTGCCCTGCCCTGCCTGTGGCATCCTTGGAGCATGCTTTCCTCTGACCCACTGGCTGCAGCTGTTGATTCCTCAAGCCCCCAGCCCCGCCCAGGCCCACTGCATCCCTGTTTTTTTCCCCCCCCAGGATGCAGCTACCTCTGTGGAGCAGGTTTGGGATGCTCTTCCCGTGACAGCCTTGGGTGGACTTGTTGTCTGTCCTGTTTTACCCCCCACACTCCCCAAGAGGCCTCCCCGTGGCCACCACTGCCACTACCACTTCTCAATGATGTGGCTCATGTAGTTCTCGTTGGGCACGAGGCCCAGCTCCTCAGCGTCCTCCCGCGGCAGCGCCTCCTTGGCCCGGTGCAGCAGGTGCTCCTCGCGGCTCCTCAGGCGCTGCTCCCTGCGCTCCAGCTGCGGCTTGTACTGGTAGGGCTGCTGGGAGAGGTCCTTGGCGTAGACATACAGCTGCATGTCCAGGTCGTTGAGCTCCTCGATGCGGCGGATGGTGTCCACGTCCACCTCCACGCTGCCCGTCCGCGTGCTGTTGTACTGCATGAAGGGCCGGGTGAACTTCAGGTTGAACATCTGATCGAACAGGTACTGCGTCTTGCGCTGGAACTCGGTCAGGCCCAAGAAGGCCATGCCCTGCAGGTTCTTCTTGATGCTCTCAAGCAGCAGCTGGGCCCGCTTACCCTCGGGGATGAAGGACAGGTTGTAGTAGGCCACCAGGCTCAGGTCGGCCAGCATGCGAACCTGGCGGTTGTTGGCCAGGTTGTACGGGCAGCCCATGAACTCGTGCAGTGTGCAGCCCGACCAGTCCGTGCCCTCGTAGTAGGGCGGCAGTTCCTCGGGCGTGGGCGTGCGCGAGTCACACATGTGCAACGACGTCTTCCACGTGGCACCCCTCTGCACATGCCGCCATTCACTCAGGTAGCGGGACATGGGGTCTCCTAGTAGGGTGATGTAGTAGAACTTCTTGGTCGTGTGCAGCGTGGCGGAGTTGCGGCAGTCCAGCACGCCGGGCACGCAGTTGGTGAGCTCGGTCCAGTCGGCGTGCAGCCGGCAGCTCCAGCCGGTGGAGAAGCCGGAGAAGAGCCAAGTCTCGCGGCGGTTGGGCCGGTAGCAGGTGCACCTCGAGGCCTACGTTCTGCACGAGGTGATGTCTGAAGGTGGTGCCACCGCCGCATGTGTCACCATCGCCTGGGCCCGGGCGCCGGGCCCCGACCCTCTGTGGCGCCACGGCTGCTCCCCGCCCGGCCGGGCTTCCCGGGCCCGACTCCGCTCCTGCTGGGCCCCGCTCCCGGCCCCGGCCTGCACAGCGTGCCCCTTGCCCCCTGCAGCCGCCTGCTCCTTGCCGAGAACGCTCCGCCCTTGTTTTCATGTAAACATCTATGCTAGAGATGGGTTCGATTGTGTCCCCCCTAAATTCATACGTGGAAACCCTAACCCTGGTGCCTCAGAACGTAACCTTATTTGGAGAGAGGGTCTTTACGGGGATGATCAAGTGAAAATGCGGTCATGAGGGTGGACCTCATCCAGTGTGACTGCTGTCCTTATATGTAACAAGAGGAAATCTGGACACAGACACATGTAGAGGGGAGATGATGGGAAGAGACTTAGAGAAAAGGCAGCCAGCTACCAGAAGCAAGGAGAGGCCTAGAACAAATTCTGCCACCACAGCCCTCAGAAGGAGCCCTTCCTGCTGCCACCTTGATCTTGGACTTGGAGCTTCCAAAACTGAGAGAATACATTTTGGTTATTTGAGTCACCCAGTTTGTGATACTTGGTTACGACAGCCCTAGCATGTTAATGCCCGTATCAGAAGTAAGCAAGAATATGGATTATAAATTATGATATCTGCTTTTTTTCCATTTAAACTTTTAAATTCATTTAATAAATGAAAGCTTCAAGCATGCAAGACATAGGCACTGTAATGAATTCCCACACAGCTTCCACCCAGCCTGAATTAGCTGCGGCCCATCTTCCTTCATGCTGCCCCCGTCTACTTCCTCCACGCCCTGGTGCTGTTTCGAAGCAAATTCCAGACATCATTAAGTAGGTCACGATCTCCAAAAGATAAGGACTACATTTAAAAACAGCACATGACCATTATCACTCCAAGGAGAAATGAATTACATTTTCTTAATATGGTCAGTGTTCAGATTTCCAATAGCCTGAAATGTCATAATTTTAAAAATAGGTTGAATCACGATTCAAATAACATCCATATGTTGGAATTGGTGGGTAGGTCTTTTTAGTCTTTTAATGTTCGCCACTCTCCCTCTCTTCATCTTCCTTTTTTTACAGTTTCCTAGGCTTTTCTCCCCAAGTGTTTTTCACAACCTGTATTTTGCCGATTACATTCTTGCGGTGGTATTTAACATGTTTCACTATTCACAGTGTTTCCTACATATTGACATTTGGATCTAGGTGGTTGGTTAGATTCAGGTTTGATATTGTTTTTGTTTGCTTGTTTTGGGCAGTACTGTTTAATAGGTGGTGATGTGTTTTTCCATCAGGAGATACATAATGTCTTTCTGTGTTATCAGCTATTGATATAAATTTCATGTGTCATAAAATGTTATTTTATGTCAAATAAAATGTTATTTTGGATTAAAAATATGATTTAAAAACGTGAATTCTTAATTATTCTTAGCTTTCAGGCCATACCAAAACAAAAACTATGGGCAGGATTTCACCCAGTGGCCATAGTTTCCTGATCCCCGAAGAGGGCAACTGCTTAGACCACAGGGGTGCCAAAGTTCAATGTTACAAAACCGTGATACATTGTTTTCTAAGGTAGTTGTGACACCGGCAGTGAATAAGCAGCTCTACTTCCTGAAACTGGGGTCTTTACATTAGCAGTTCACTTTAAAAGAAACCAAGGCTATTTGGGGAAATGATTGATAGGAGGTCTGAAACAGAAACTATACAAGATATGCCTGGAACATCCCAGGGAGCAAGAACTCCACCCAGGCCTGCTGGGACCTTGTGGGAGGGCTTGGGAGCAAACCCCTTTAGAGGCCCTGCCTCCTAGAGACAGGACAATGGGAATGTCAATCAGAACAACCACAACAGATGGAAGCCTGTGGGTGCTTTAAATTCATTAGCTCATAAGGATATCACAAAACAGTGATAGCAGCTCTTCGAACTGGTCACTGCCAGAGGGTGCTAGTGAACCAACTCTTTTTTATTTTATTTTATTTTATTTTTTTGAGACAGTCTTGCTCTGTCGCCAGGCTGGAGTGCAATGTTGCAATCTCGGCTCACTGCAACCTCTGCCTCCCGGGTTCAAGCGATTCCCTTGCCTCAGCCTCCTGAGTAGCTGAAACTACAAGTATGCGCCACCACGCCTGGCTAATTTTTTGTATTTTAGTAGAGACGGGGTTTCACCATGTTGCCCAGCATGGTCTTGATCTCCTGACCTCATGGTCCCCCCACCTCGGCCTCCCAAAGCACTGGGATTACAGGCATGAGTCACTGCGCCCAACCACCAACTCATTTTTTTAAAACTGGCAAAGAAAGAGAAAGATTTAAGTATCTAGTCTGCCTTTTCCTTATAACTTGAACCACTGGGTGACCAAATATTAAGTGTGAGGAAATTTCTCTTTATGAAAGCATATCCACTAGTGACTGAACAAGGGATGACAGCATTAGAATATGTAGCATTTTGTAATCCCTAATGGAGCTAGACATTGATCATCATTTCTTTTTATCTGTGGTCTTTAATTTTTTTTTTTTAATTGAATCCAAAAATGGCTTCACAGACAACTCTTTAGTTAATTACATATGGGTCCAGTTTCATCTGAGGTTCTAGAGATCATGAATCAGACAATTAGGCTGGAGTTGTAATGGTTGAATTAATAGGTGGTATTCCTGGCTTACCCTGAGTCATTACTGAGAAATTGCATTCTCCAAATTACCTGTCTCTAAAACAGATAATTTGTACCTACCTCTTAGAGTTTCTCAAGTTTTCTGCTTGTTAAATCAAGTTCTAGATAGCTATTAAAATGCTTTGAAAACTATTAAATGAAAACTCACAGAATGTGCTGTAGAGATGCTGGGTATTTTTTAATCAGTGTCCTGGGTGAAGCATATGTAGTCCCCCAGACCTCAACTGGTGCTTGCTCTCAATTTGTGATGGGAAAAGCTGCCTAAATGTATGGTGACGCCTGTTCTTGATGTTCTTTAGTAGGTGACTGGCTCATTTATGCACTTCTCAGTGCTGTAGGCTGCATGTTAAAGAAAGCTGTCTGTCTTCATCGGGTTCTAACAGCTGCAGTCAGGAACTGTGTCAGGGCCTGGTTTCTAGTTTGACCACGGCGGTGTGGGGATTTTATTTGTGGTTCCGCAAGTCTAGAATTTACTTCCTCTCTGTGGTTTCTGCAAACCAGTCTCACCTTCCAGGCTATGTTTGATTTCCTCATTTTATGGAAGGTTTTTTTTTTTCATTGCTAGAGTTTTTTTTTTTTTTTTTTTTTTTTTAAGCACAGTGCTTTTGGACTCATCAAAATAAAAATACTTTAAAGTTTTAAAAAGGGGTAACTAAAAATGTCTACTTGAAGCTACCTAGTCAGTTTATCAGGCATTAGTTTTAATGGGACTGTTAAATACTGGGGTTGAATAAGTGTGGTTCACACTGAGGAAATCTAAGGGAGAGTAGGTGCCCTGCAGCCCCTAGCAGAAGTAAGTATAGCAGAGACCTAGGGCAAAGCTTGGCATAGTGCATTGTTCTTAACCTGGTTATACTCTTCATGCCTATCTAGTGACTCACAGAGAACACTTTCATGAATCAGATAATCGGGCTGGCATTCATGCAGTCCTTATCCAGTTGTATAATAAATGGGTAGTTTGTGATGATTTAAAAAAAAAAAAAAAAAGAAAGAAACAAAAACTCTGGGTGCAAGAGAGGAAAAAGTAATTCCAGATCAACTTTGCAGAGTTTGAAGAAGGATAAACTACCCTAATTAATGACAGACTTGGGTTCAAAGGACAGTGGGCTGTTTTTAAGTGTTAAAAGTCAACCACGTTGAGGCGGAGCAGTGTGGTTTCGAGGAGAGAGGAGCTTGCACCCGGCATACCTAAACTCAGCCTGGCCTGCCACTGTCCCACCTGGATTCATGGACACATCAGTTTCTTCATCTGCGACGTGGAGCTGGTCGTATTACCTCAGAGGTGTTGCGATGACCAAATGAAATAATACTGTATTTTATCAAATGTCAAATGAGGTTGATGATAAGTCACACCCTTATTTTTGTACCACTAAAAAGAAGAAATGCTGCCAGTTAAACTAATCTGAGGTGTGAGATGCACCTGAACTTCAGAGATGCAGTGGACAAACTACGTCTTCTTTTTCTTTTTCTTCTCCCTTAACCATCCAAATGCATCTTAATAAATCAGTAAAAAACAATGTGAAAGTGCTTTGCTATATAATTCTCAGGAGTCACATTTAATGTTTGTTTTGTGAATCAGGGGAGTGAAGCACAGTTCTTCAGAAATAATTCCAGCAGTCTGGCGCAGTGGCTCATGCCTGTAATCCCAGCGCTTTAGGAGGCTGAGGTGGGAGGCACACTTGAGCCCAGGAGTTCAAGACCAGTCTGGACAACATAGTGAGGCCCCCATCTCTTAATAGAAAAAAAAAGAAGAAATTCCAGTGGGGAAGCACAGGCTTCACTTGTCTGGATGAGTGAACAGCTCACTGCAAGGAGGAAGAGAAGAAAATTGTCCCTCTTGGTCTTCATTCATAAGAATTGGCTCTCCGTGGCTCAAGCTCCTCACTTAGTTTAGGTTTTCCAGATGGACAAAAGTGTGTCTGTAGTTAGGGAATTCTTGTTCTCAGTGAAAGCTGACTTCCTCCAGATTGGTTTTAAGAGGAATCACCTAGTTACCGCCTGTGTTAAATGTATGGGCTTTCCTCTGTTTTAGACTTTGTTGATTTAGAACTTGGAGGTTCTCGACACCCCTTGGTTAACTGTATTATTCTTAAGCACAGACTGAGCCCGCTTGTAACAATGGTGTTTCAGCATTGCTTCCCCAAAGGGACCTTTTGTTATTGAAAAAGAACTGATTTCTGTTTGCAGTTCATTTTAGACTTCCCTGATTCACTGAAGCTTATTTTGGATTCAAGAATGTGTTTTGCTCACCTAGGAGTTTGGGTTAGTTTTTCTTTTCTTCAAGTAACCTAGCTTCATTTAAGAAAAAAATAGCCTCATTAATTTATCTCTCTGCCTGCCTTTTGGTGCATTTGAACACTTAATTAGCCATAGATGAGGATTTATTTTTATTTTTTTTAATTTTTATTTTTTGAGACAGGGTCTTGCTCTGTCACCCAGACTGGAGTGCAGTGATGTGCTTATGGCTCACTGTAGCCTCCTCCTCCAGGCTCAAGCCATCCTCCCACCTCAGGCTTCTGAGTAGCTGGGACTTCAGGCATGTGTCACCACGCCCAGCTCATTTTTATTTTTATTTTTATTTTTATTTTTTGTAGAGATGGAGTCTCACTTTGTTGCCCAGGCTGGTCTCAAAATCCTGGGCTCAAGCGATCCTCCCACCTTGGCCCCCCAAAGTGCTGGGATTACAGGCATGCTCACTGTGCCTGTCATAGATGAGGATTTTAAGGAAAAGTTTATTTCTCAGTAAAACTCCAGTAGCTGAGACTTTAACAGTTTGCTCTGACAAAGAAAAGTTTCACAAGTACCCTAGTTGAATAAGATGTTTTCCGGATAACGAAGAACTTGCTAAACATAAGATGTAAAAATCTTTATGCTCTAGATAGGGATGAGAAAAGGCCAGGCAGTAAAATATTTTAGGCTTTGTGGCTCACAGGCAGTATCCTTGGCATATTCTTTTTTTTTTCCAACAGCCCCTTAAAGATGTAGAAATCGTTCTTCTCTGGGGAGTCCGGGGAGGCCCCCCACGCAACAGCAGGCTGCAGGCTGTAGTCTGCAGACCGCCTCCCTCCCTGCTTATCGTGACCAGGGCTCCTTGGAGCAATGGCTGGTTCTCAAGCAGAGTAGGGAAAATATGAGGAGTGCCCGGAAGTAAGGAAGAGTTGGAGAAAAAGGGAAGAATGGGGCGTGCCAAAAAGATCCGGGAGTCCCCTTTTTTTTTTTTTTTTTTTTTTTTGAGACGGAGTCTCGCTGTGTCTCCCAGGCTGGAGTGCAGTGGCGTGATCTCGGCTCACTGCAAGCTCCGCCTCCCGGGTTCACGCCATTCTCCCGCCTCAGCCTCCCAAGTGGCTGAGACTACAGGCGCCCGCCACCACGCCCGGCTAGTTTTTTTTTGTATTTTTAGTAGAGACGGGGTTTCACCATGTTAGCCAGGATAGTCTCGATCTCCTGACCTCGTGATCCACCCGCCTCGGCCTCCCAAAGTGCTGGGATTACAGGCTTGAGCCACCGCGCCCGGCCGAGTCCCCTTAACAGAGCTCCCAGTGGACAAGGCTGGAACGATTGGAGCCACAAAATAAGTGATGATGACTTTGGATTACAGCCCAGAGAATAAATATCCATGAGTCCATAAGTATATACGTGACTGAATAAAATAAATAAGGGGAGGAGAGGGGACCAATCTTCCTTACAAAATTCTAAATAACGAATGTAGAAGAAACGAGGGAAATAGAAAATCACCTTCCAAACATCACAGTAGTAATTGCTGTCGGCAAGATGTGTTGACAGATGCAGAAAACTGGTGTGCAAGACCTGAAGGAGAAACAGGCAGTTGCATAGCCTCAAAGTTTCTTCCCCCTGATATTACTAATTACTGGAGGGTTTTTAACCTGTGTCTGCAGACTCTCTACCACTCCTCCCTCCAGGAAGTACAGCTTATGTCCCTTCCCTGTGGGCCAGCATTGCTTTCGAGAAATAGAGTATGAGAAGGGAAAGGTAGGCCTGCAGTGGTTTGGTGATGCCTGGTGGGAGCCACCTGGCCCACGGGATCAAAGGTCACCTCACCAGGCGGAGGTCATGCACCCTACTGTGCAAGCAGGACAGTTCACCCCACTGGAATTCTCTAACTACCTTGGTCTTATCCTGAGAAGACATTGGGTGGCCCCGGTTGAGAGACATTCCACAAAATAACTGACCGGCACTCTTCAGAAGTGTCAAGAGTTATGAAATGCAAGGAAAGACGAGAACCTGTCAGAGACTGGAGGAGCTGAGGGACACGTGGTGATTAAATGCAACATTGGTAGTTTGGATTGAATCCTGAAAAGAAAAAAGGACTAAAGTGGAGAAAACAGTAAAATCTGAATAAAGCCTGAAGTTCACTTCATAACATTTGTTACCAGTGTTACTGTCCTAGTTTTGATCAGCATATTGTGGTAATGTACGATGTTAGCATTAGTGGAAGCTGGGTGAAGGGTGTATGTGAACTCTCTGTATTATCTCTGTAACTCCTCTGTAAATCTAAATTATTTCAAAGAAACAACAGCTTCTTATCCTGGATGGATCATCAGTTTTTTCTCGAGCATTATTTTATTAATCCTTGCACCCATTTGTATGTAGAGGAAACTATTGTTTCACTAATTAAAGTTGATTTTGGAATGTACATGTTTTTAATATTATTTCTCTCTCTTTCCAGGGGAGGCGCCACCTGCTGCAGAAGTTTCCTCATCTTTTGTGATCCTGTGTGTGTGCAGTTTAATAATATTAATAGCGTTAATTGCAAACTGTGTATCCTGCTGTAAGGACCCAGAAATAGACTTTAAGGTGAGCACAGAGGGTAGGAACATTTAAAATGGTCTTCCAGTATGTTTTTCAATAGAATAACTGGATAGCACAGTCCTTTGGGAGCAGAGATCAGCAGATTTTTTTTCCCTAGTGGCCAAATAGTAAATATTTTCTACCTTAGTGAATATGTGGGCCACACAGTCTCTAAAACAGCAACTCAGCTCTGCCAGGATAGACACTGTTAACAAATGGTCATGGCTTTGTGCCAATAAAACTTTATTTACACAAATAGGAGGTTTGGATTTGGTGCATCAGCTGTAGTTTGCTGCGCCTCCATTATTGACAGTAAGCACTTGCCTGTAGTGAGTTGAGGTTTTTGCTGAGTGAAGAGTGAAGTGTGGTGATTGAATTTACTGTCCATAAGGCCTATGAGGAAGAGCAAGATGGTTGTTCCCCTCCACCCCCAAACTTCTGTAGGCTGGTGAATTTGTGGTCATCAAGGTTACTGAGGCAAAGGGATCCCCCAGTGTGTTTTGTGAGAGAGGAAGATCATCGAAACCTCGAGTTCCCTAACAGGGAGGAGGAGGCTGCGATTGTAAAGTCCTGGCCAGGGAGGGTAATAGAGAAGATCTGGTTGTAGCAGCAGACAGTGGAATCAACCAGTGCAGCAGCCGGGAAGGCCTCTAGAACTTACTGCATGCCTGCTGGACTGCATTCGACCTGTGTAAATACTTGTCATAAAGGAATACATGGGGAGAAAGAAGGAAGAAATGCAGGTGTGCGGAGAAAATAGTCCTTAATATTGCTCCCTGTTGACCGCACAGGACTGACCCAGGAGTCTGGAGGGCCAGTGGTTCAAATTGAGGGGAAAAAAAAGGTCGTCTTCTGGCTAAAGCCTTGTTTTCCCTGGACATGGGGCCCTGGTCTTTAGAACCTCATGGCTGTTTGTGTGTGCTGTCTTTACCCCGAGCCTTCTGGTAGCCCTGAGGAGAAACAGAGATATGCTGTTTTCTTGGGTCAGCACTGGCCATATACACACAGAGGGCTGAGAACCCAGGAGGGCAGTCGGAAAACACTGGTGGAGATCAGTTCCTTTAGAAGATTTTGCCCCAGACCTATAGAGTTTTACTCACAGCAATCAGTCCCTAGGCCTTAGAACCCCTACAGATACTTCTGTGGCCCCTGCTGACTGCACTAGTAGTAGGGGCACAGTTGTAGGTGGACAGTTTGTGTCCCTTGCTTGTTAGTCTTGCTGTGGGACTTTGCACAGAAACCTGGCCATTTCAGGACATAGATAAAGCCTGATCAGTGTTGCTGATACCAAAATCCAGTCTCCATCTCACATTTCATGATGCCTCGTTCTTGCCTTGGATCATGCAAAGCTTTTTGAATCTCAGGATTGAATGCGGGAGTTCATCTGAGAGCCAGGAATCTGTGTTGTTACTGAGCTTCCCCGGTAATGCTGGCACAGGGGCCGCAGTGTCTTAGAGCACTCTCCAGCTCTAGAGTCTGTGCGACTGTATAAGAGTATTTCCATCTGTGATTTGTTGGCTTTCTCTAGATTTAAAGCTATGCAGTTTTAGAGCTGATGGTCCATGGAAGTCATTCTACAGACCAGGAGGCTACAGTCTGGTAACACAGGTGACTTGCCCACATTCATCCAGACAGCCAGCGGCAAAACTTTAAAAGTGACCCAGGCTTATCTCATTTTTCTTCGTTTCTTTTTTCAGACAGGGTCTCTCTCTGTCACCCAGGCTGGATCACACTTCACTGCAGCCTCAACCTCCCAGGCTCAATCAATCCTCCCACCTTAGCCTCCTGAGTAGCTGAGGTTACTGCAGGCACACGCCATCATGCCCAGCTAAGTTTTATATTTTTTGTAGAGACAGGGTTTCACCATGTTGCCCAGGCTGGTCTTGAACTCCTGGGCTCAAGTGATCCTCCCACCCCTGCCTCCCAAAGTACTAGGAATACAGGCGTGAGCCACCGTGCCTGGCCATTTTTCTTATTTTTATACGTTACCTGGTCTGAATCTTGAGAATCATCGGTTGGTATATCTAGTGGTACGTCGTGCTGCTGCCAAATTTTGAATGGCATTATTTTAAGGTAGGAGCGACGGACAAAATCATTTTACAGAGAGAGCCCTATTTAGGAATGTCCAAAAGAAAAATTGAAGGATTTCCTCTTGTTCAAAAATACCCTCCCAGACTGAAGTTACAGTACCTCATTTTTCTTGCTTCCAACTCCATCAATACAAATAGCAGTAATGTCCTTTAATGCATTGGAGAACATATATGAGAATAATGTCTTCTCACATGCATATGGAGATACAAGTGTTAGAGAAATCTACCATTGTAACTTTTAGTTTCTTTCTTGTATTGGATTGCGGGGCTAGAAGAGGTGATAGAAAAATTGAAAATAAAAGTTCATAGACCGTTCAGTGGAGAACAGTCTTGTTCGCTGATCTGTTCCCAGCTTCTGTTGTGGTGCCTAGAGGGGTGGTACATGTTAATTATCTGAACAAATGATTTGATGAATAACTTGATAATTGGCCGTGTCTATGGTAAATTGACATGGATATCAAGGTATACCAGTTCACCATAATGGTGACAGGAAGAGTTGCGATAGCTTCCCACCAAACGTCATGTAAAAGGTTTCCACAACTTTATTTATTTATTTATTTTTTGAGACAGGGTCTCGCTCTGTCACCCAGCCTTGACCTCCCAGGCTCAGGCAGTCCTCCCTCAGCCTCCTGAGTAGCTAGGACTACTCTAGTAGTCCCACGCCACCACACCTGGTTAATTTTTAAAAATTATTATTTGTAGAAACAGGGTCTTGCCATGTTGCCCAGGCTGGTCTAGAGCTCTTGGGCTCAAGTGATTCACCTGGCTGCATCCAGAGTTGTAAAGTTGTCATCTTTAGAAAGCCATTTTTTTTTAGTGACCTTTGTGGGTCAGATCCTGGTGGTTTTTTTAGCTAGTTTAGTAATGTTTCCATTGTTACTCTTTTCAGAGAAATAGAACTCACTTAAAAATACCTTTTCTGAGTCTTTCAACATTTATTGTAATAGAAATCACATTTCAATTAGAAATGCATATACAACTTTAAAATAAAATGATTTAGGCCGGGCGCGGTGGCTCACGCCTGTAATCCCAGCACTTTGGGAGGCCGAGGCGGGCGGATCACAAGGTCAGGAGATCGAGACCACGGTGAAACCCCGTCTCTACTAAAAATACAAAAAAAAATTAGCCGGGCGCGGTTGTGGGCGCCTGTAGTCCCAGCTACTCGGGAGGCTGAGGCAGGAGAATGGCGTGAACCCGGGAGGCGGAGCTTGCAGTGAGCCGAGATCGCGCCACTGCACTCCAGCCTGGGCGACAGAGCGAGACTCCGTCTCAAAAAAAAAAAAAAAAAAAAAAAAAAAAAGATTTATTTTGATTCAGTAGGCAAAGAATCATGTCACAAAAGTAGTAATTTTAAAATAATTGTTTGGCCAGGCACGGTGGCTAACACCTATAATTCTAACACTTTGGGAGACTTAGACAGGAGGGTTGCTTGAGCTCAGGAGTTTGAGACCAGCCTGGGCAACAAAGACTCTGCTGCTACAGAAAAAAAAAATCAAAAAATTAGCGGAGCGTGGTGATGCATGCCTATGGCCCCAGCTACTCAGGAGGCTGAGGTAGGAGGCTCGTTTGGGCCCTGGAGGTTCAGGCTGCAGTGAGCCATGATCATGCCACTATGCTCCAGCCACTGTCCAGCCAGGCAATAGACCAAAACCTTGCCTCAAAAAAAAAAAAAAAAAAAAAAAGAATTGCTTAAACTGTAGGGTCATTTAAAAGTAAATTTTTAAGCCTAGAAGAGTATTTTCGTGTAAATTCCATTGCATTTAACTTCAAACTAACAGTTTTAAAAGTTACATGAAATATGTGTAATTTATTTTCCTGTCTTACGTATTCTGCTGTTTGGAGTCAGAGAGCACAATTACATATGCTTTTTACTTAACATTAAGTACAAACTGGAAAGAAAAAAATTGTGGCAGCAAGGTCCAAATGAGTGCCTAAATATGTTCCTATTTTAAGTGTTAGCCAATGGTATTTTAATGCTTGCTCTCTTTCGTTTTAGGAATTTGAAGATAATTTTGATGATGAGATAGATTTCACACCACCAGCAGAAGATACCCCCTCTGTTCAGTCCCCAGCAGAGGTCTTCACACTTTCAGTACCAAATATTTCCCTCCCAGCTCCCTCGCAATTCCAGCCTTCCGTAGGTAAGACCATACAGCCTAATGCCACATTGTCATCAGTTGTTCCTGAGATGTGAGAGTGGGAGCCTAGCCATCATAAATATTGGACTGCCCATCTCCTCTTTGGTTTATTTCTCTTCCTTCTGCTCCCAGTGAAGCTGAATTCTAGTGGTCAGGCCCATTGTATTCCTGCAGTAGCGTTGTCTTCTCCTTTCTGGACCCTGGGTCTGGTATGAGAATAAAACGCATCTCTTTGATTCATTGACATTGAACACCTGGACAGAACTCCCAGGCTGTGTTCTGCAGCTGGTTTCTCTGCTAGTTCTGGCTACGGCTCACCTTGCTGAGTAGGACACTGCTGGCTTCCACTTGAATGCCCTGCGTTTGGGTAGGAGAGGAATGTTTGGATATGTTAATCAGGTTGACTTTTCTCAGCTTCTTCAGATAGAGGTTTGATTCTATGTTAATTGATGTCTTGTGAAAAAATAGAATGTGACTAGTTTTTTTTAGAGTTTGAAATTTAAGCCCTTTTTAGAGTTAGAACTTTTTGTGGTCTTAAGAAATTCTTATTCTGTGATTAAAATAATACCTTTTAAAAAATATTTTAAGCTTTTGCTTTGACAAAAGAAGTAGATTCAAGAAGTAGGGTTTTCTGAGATTGCCACAAGAAGGCTGTGTAAGTCTGTAGGTGCTAGGACTACCTTTGCCGGTGTGACACACATTGTGGGCTCTGCTTAGGGCAGAATAAACCCCTGAACTGATACCACTGCAGGCAGGCATGACTACAAGGAAAAACCAGATGAAACGTGACATAGCTGGTGCAATTCATTTAAATATATGTAAAGTAAGAATATATTTAAATTTATAGATTTTGCAACATTAAAAAAAAAAAACCTGAAGTGTTTAGCTTTAATTGCTGTAAATAACAATACCCTTACTCCAACCAAAATAATGAAGTTTAGAAGGAGGTCTAATATATTCTTGGGTTAACTTAAGTATACTTACTCTAAATGGAAATATTTTATTGTTGCTTGTTTGATAATTTGCTTTCCTTTATACTTAAGAAAAACCTTTAGAGCCTTCTCAGAGCTTTTACAGGCCCACGGTTGATCACCCATGGATTCATTTCAAGTAGCTGAATTCCAATTCAGATCAGATTAAGTGGAAAAGGGAATTTTCTGACACATGGACCCAGAGCGTAGGAAGAACAGGGGTTCAGCTGACCTTGGAGACAGCTAGAACCAGGGCCTGGCACACCATCAGCATTTTAATTGATTTCTGATTCTCTCTTCTCTTTGCATATCTGCTGAATCTCTCAGGCAGCTTCTCTGCTCAGTAGGGAGGTTGGCTGCCAGCAGCTCCACACTCATTCCCTTGTAGTTTTATAACCATAGAGGAAAGGAGCTTCTTTCTCTCTGTTCTCAGACCAGAAAGAAAACCCTTTGGAGGGACATTCTGGTTGTCTTCACCTAAGTCACAGGATGCAGAGCCATCACTGGTCAGGAAGGTGGGGACAGACAGCTTCTCGTCAGGATCTACTGGGGATGGATGGGAGCACAGTCAGATGTGGGCAGAAAAGAAATGATGGTGACCTGGGCAGCCATTGTAATTTTGTAAAGCCCTGTACCCTAATATCCCTCTTCATAGGAAGAAATTTTAAATTTCTCTGCATAGAATACCCTCAGAATATTTTTATCATCTTGGGATATGAGAGGCCTTTCCAAGCATGCATCAAATCCAGAATCCATAAAGGAACATACTGCCAAATCTGATTTACAAAAATGAAATATTCTGTATAGAAAAAGACACCACACACAGATTGACAGAGTCGCAAAAAATATTTGTAAACTACAAACAGGATTAAAAGCGGTTACATATTAAGAGTACAAACAAATCTGGGAGAAAAAGTAACACGCTACTAGAATAAATAAGCTGAGGACATGAAAGGAGAATCTCAAATGGTCAATAATTGTAGTAACCTCGTTATTAATTAAAGAAGTGCAGACTTAAGCTGATAGCAGATAAGTAAAGACGAAAAGAAATGATACCAGGTAGTGATGGGCGAGCATGTGGAGGGCAGCAGGCAGTCTCATCCACTACGATTAGTGCAGCTATAAATTGCTGAAGATGTTCTTTCTGGAGGGGTAGTCTGGCAACATGTATCAAAATATGAGATATGTTGACTCTTGATCGAGCAGTTCTACTTTTAGTAATTTATCTTTAGGAAATAATTGGGCAAGTGTGCAAATATGCATGTACAAAGGAATTTATTGCAGCGTTGTTTGGCAGGGTAAGATGGAAACAGATTAAATGTCTGTCAGTATGTGATTTGCTAAATTACAGTCAATCGATACAGTGGAGATTTATGTGTTCCTATAAAAGGATCAAGGTGAACTGTATTTGACTATGAAAGATATTTGTGATATATTACATGAAAAGATATACCACATACAAGCAAGTCTACAAGCTCTACCATTTTTTTTCTTTTTTTAAATGTATTTTATTTTTTGCATAGATAATATATTCACTTGGTTCAAAAACCATAACATTACAAAAAGTATATATTGAGGCCGGGCACGGTTGTTTATGCCTGTAATCCCAACACTTTGGGAGGCCGAGGCAGGTGAATCATGAGGTCAGGAGATCGAGACCATCCTGGCTAACACGGTGAAACCCCGTCTCTACTAAAAATACAAAAAAAAATTAGCTGGGTGTGGTGGCGGGCACCTGTAGTCCCAGCTACTCGGGAGGCTGAGGCAGGAGAATGGTGTGAACCTGGGACGCGGAGCTTGCAGTGAGCCAAGATCAGGCCACTGCACTCCATCCTGGGGGACAGAGGGAGACTCCGTCTCAAAAAGAAAAAGAAAGAAAAAAGAGTATATATATTGGAAGGCCTCCCTGTGGTATTTAAATCTGACCTATTTTCCACCGCTGCCTTCCCTAAGTAACAGCTGCACTTTTGGTTCTTGTTTTTTCATACACCTTTCCAGAATTTGTTGATGCAGGTATCTCCCCTCACTCCCATTTACATTTACTTTAATTTTTTTTGTTTTTTAAAAGACTTTTTGTAGAGAAGTTTGAGGTTCACAGGAAAATTTAGAGGACTGTAGGTACAGACATATCTATATGCCCTCACCCACACACGTGCATAGTCTTCCTTTTTTTTGTTTTTTAACTCAAAGGTGTCATGGTAAATTCATTATTCTGCATCTTGCTTTTTTTCACTTATCAGTGTACCTTGGAGATCTTTCCATATCATTAAAGCGTATGTATTCTTGCTTCTAGGTTCGTACTATGTAGATTGTATAGTTTAGCACGGTTTATTTAAACAGCCCCCTGTTGATGGATATTTGGCTTGTTTCTAATGTGAAAACAAACAAAGCTTGTATCTGTGTTGTTTTGCAGGTGGTTGTTGTACTGGTATCTGTAGAATACATTTCGTAAAGTGGGTCAAAGAGTGCATGTGTTTATAATTTTGATGGGTCTTGCCAGCTTACCCTCTGCAGGAGTTGTACCAATTTATATTCCTGCCAGTTGAGTATCTAATGGATAATGCCTTTGCTTTTGAAGCTAAATTGGTATCAATTCAAACTAGATTGTTATAAATTTAGGATGCTGACTGTAATCCCCATGGTAACCACTAAAAAATTTACAGAAAAGGAAATGAAGAGGGGGAATCAAAATGGTACACTAAAAAAAAAAAAAAAAAAAAAAAATCACACATATACAAAAAAGGATTTTTTGATGAACAGGGTTCCTGATTTTAATATAGTAAATTTTATAGTTTTTTTAGAGTTTGAAATTTAAGCCCTTTTTAGAGTTAGAACTTTTTGTGGTCTTAAGAAATTCTTTCTTATTCTGTGATTAAAATAATACCTTTTAAAAAATATTTTAAGCTTTTGCTTTGAGATTTAGATATAAAACCCGTCTTGAGTTGATTTTTGAGGATGGTGTTAGGAGGAAATCCAACTTCAGCTTTCCTTATAGATTGCTGTGGTTTTTCAGCTTCATTCATTCACTGATCCTTCCTTTTCTCTCTGCCTCCATGTGTGTATGGTTCTATTTTAGGCTTTCTATTCTCTGTCATTAATTTGTGTATTTCTTGTCCCAATACCATTCTCTTAATCATAATCATGTCATAATAACGTGAATTGCAAATATTTCTCAAATTCTGTATATTCTCTTTCACTCTCTTGATAGTGTCCTTTGATGCATAAAAGTTTTCCAATTTAATTTTGATGAAGTCCAGTTTATCTGTTTTTTACTTTTATTGCTTGTGTTTTTGGTGTCATGTTTAAGAAACTATTGCCAAATCCCTGGTCATGAAGATTTGTCTCTCTGTTGTCTTCTATGAGTTTTACAGTTTTAGCTCTTGCTCTTTGATCAATTTCGATTTAATTCTTTTATATGGTGTGAGGTAAGGATCCACCTTAATTCTTTTATACGTAGATATCCAGTTGTCTCAGTTAACAGTGTTTGAGAGACTGTTCTTTTCCTATTGCATTGTCTTGGAACCCTTTTTGAAAATCAATTTACCATATTTGTTTGGGTTTATTTCTGGACTCTCGGCTGTATGTCCAGCTTGATACAGACTCTTGATCTGTATATCCGTCCCTATGCCAGTACCACACCATTTTGATTACTGTGGCTTTTGTTTTATAGTACGTTTTGAAATCAAGATATATGAGTCTTCTTTGTTTTTCTTTTTCAAAATCCTTTTGCCTATTTGGGATTTCTTAAAATTCCAACTGAATGTAAGGATCAGCCTTCCTATTTCTGTAAAACAGGCCACTGGGATTCTGATAGTTTTTTTTTTTTTTTTTTTTTTTATAAGTCTAGTCTAGTGAACCAGTGGGAGTGGGAGAAGGAACAAAATAATCTGTAGTGGTTGTAATCAAGGAAAAATTTTTTAATGTACATTTTGATTCCTTTCTCATTCCCTTTGGATTGTATTTTTAGATGTTTTCTTAGGGATTACAATGATTACAATTAACATCCCAAATTGATAACACTTCTGAATTGATAACAGCTTAGGTTCAACAGCACACAAACTCTGCTCCTATACAGCTCAGTCCCATCCCTTTATGTTGTTGTCACAAATTATATCTTTATACATTTTGTGCCTATTAACACAGTTATAATTTTTTTAATGCATTCATATTTTAAATGTGTAGGAAATAAAAAGAGGAGTTAGACACCAATAATAAAGTAATAATGGCTTTTGTATTTACCTATATAGTTACCTTTACTGGAGATCTTTATTTCTTCAGATGGCTTTGAGTTACTGTTCAGTGTCCTTTTATTTCAGCCTGGAGGACTCCCATTAGCTTTTTTTGTATGGCAGGTATACTGGCAGCAAACTCCCTAAACATTTGTTTATCTCAGAACGTCTTAATTTCTCCTTCATTTTTAAAAGATAGTTTGGCCAGATATAGAATTCACAGGTATTTGCTTTCAGCACTTTCTCTGTGTCATCCCACTGCCTTCTAGCCCCCACGGATTCTTTTGAGTAATTGGTTGTTAATCTTATTGAGGATCCCTTGTACGTGATGAATTGCTTTTCTCTTGCTGCTTTCAGGATTCTCTCTTCGATTTTCTATAGTTTGTCTCTCAGTGTGAATCTCTTTGAGTTTATCTTACTTTTTTTTTTTTAAGTCTCGCTTTGTCACCCAGGCTAGATTGCAGTGGTGCAATCATGGTTTACTGCACCTCAGCCTCCCAAGTAGCTGGGACTACAAGTGCATGCTACCACTCCTGACTAATTTATTTTTAATTTCTTTTTTTTTTTGAGACGGAGTCTCGCTCTTGTCGCCCAGGCTGGAGTGCAGTGGCCGGATCTCAGCTCACTGCAAGCTCCGCCTCCCGGGTTTACGCCATTCTCCTGCCTCAGCCTCCCGAGTAGCTGGGACTACATGCGCCCGCCACCTCGCCCGGCTAGTTTTTTTTTGTATTTTTTAGTAGAGACGGGGTTTCACCGTGTTAGCCAGGATGGTCTCGATCTCCTGACCTCGTGATCCGCCCGTCTCGGCCTCCCAAAGTGCTGGGATTACAGGCTTGAGCCACCGCACCCGGCCTTAATTTCTTATAGAGACAGAATCTCACTGTGTTGCCTAAGCTGGTCTCAAACTTCTGGGCTCAAGCAGTCCTCCCACCTCAGCCTCCCAAAGTGTTGGGATTACAGGCATGAGCCACTGTGCCTGACCAAGTTTATCTTATTTGGAGTTTTTTGAATGTGTAGATTCATGCCGTTTCCTTTTCTCTCTCACCTCCTTCTGGGACTCTAATGGATAATATGTCTCTTGGTTTATTTGACGGTGTCCCACAAGTTCCTTGGGCTCTGTTCCTTTTTCTTCATCCTTTTTCCTTTCTGCTTTTCAGACTAGGTAACTTCATTTGATCCATCTTTAAGTTCACTGATTCTGTCCGCCCAAATTTGTTGTTGAAACACTTAACTGTGCTTTTCAAATCAAGCTTCTTCTAGAATTTCTAGAGAAATTCTTCTCTATTTGGGGGAAACTCATTCTCCTGGTTTCCTTTGGTTCTTTGTCCATCATTTCCTTTAACTCTCTGAACATACTCACTACAGTTGATGTAAAGTCTTGTCTAGGCCAGGCATGGTGGCTCACACCTGTAATTCCAGCACTTTGAGAGGCCAAGGTCAGGAGTTCGAGACCAGCCTCGACAACATAGTGAAACCCCATCTCTGCAAAAAAATATAAAAATTAGCCAGGTGTGGTAGCTTGTGCCTGTAGTCCCAGCTACTCAGGAGGTTGAGGTAGGAGAGTCACTTGAACCCGAGAGGCAGAGGTTGCATTTAGAGATTGCGCCATTGCACTCCAGCCTGAGTGACAGAGTGAGACCCTGTCTCAAAGAAAAAAAATTAGGCCAGGTGTGATGGCTTATGCCTGTAATCCCAGCACTTTGTGAGGCCGATGTGGGTGGATCACATGAGGTCAGGAGTTCGAGACCAGCCTGCCCAACATGGGGAAACCCATCTCTACGAAAAATACAAAAAAAGTTAGCCAGGCATGCTGATGCTTGCCTGTAGTCCCAGCCACTTGGGAGGCTGAGGCAGGAGAATCACTTGAGCCCGGCAGGCAGAGGTTGCAGTGAGCCAAGATTGTGCCGCTGCACTCCAGCCTGGGTGACAGAGCGAGACTGAATCTCAAAAAAAAAAAAAAGAAAAAAGAAAAAAAAATTAATTAAAAAAATAAAGTCTTGGGCCAGGCGCAGTGGCTAATGCCTGTAATCCCAGCACTTTGGGAGGCCGAGGCAGGCAGATCGATCACAAGGTCAAGAGATTGAGACCATCCTGGCTAACACGGTGAAACCTTGTCTCTACTAAAAATACAAAAAATTAGTGGCCGGGCGCAGTGGCTCACGCCTGTAATCCCAGCACTTTGGGAGGCCGAGGTGGGTGGATCACAAGGTCAGGAGATCGAGACCACGGTGAAATCCTGTCTCTACTAAAACTACAAAAAATTAGCCGGGCATGGTGGCGGGCGCCTGTAGTCCCAACTACTCAGGAGGCTGAGGCAGGAGAATGGCGTGAACCTGGGAGGCGGAGCTTGCAGTGAGCCAAGATCGCGCCACTGCACTCCAGCCTGGGGGACAGAGCGAGACTCCGTCTCAAAAAAAAAAAAAAAAAAAAAAAAAAATTAGCTGTGCGTGGTGGCGGACACCTGTAGTCCCAGCTACTCCGGAGGCTGAGACAGGAGAATGGTGTGAATACGGGAGGTGGAGCTTGCAGTGAGCTGAGATTGTGCCACTGCACTGTGGCCAGGGTGACAGAGAGAGACTCCGTCTCAAAAAATAATAATAATAAATAAAAATAAAAAATAAAGTCATGTCTAATAATTAGTCCAATATCTGTTTTCTCAGTGACAGTTTCCGTTCGTTCATTTTTACCTGTGAATGGGCCACATTTTTGTTTCTTTGCATGTTTATAATTTTTTTGTTGGAAACTGGACATTTTGAATAATGTGATGTGCAAAAGAGAAGTAGTAGTAAAGAAAGAAAACAAAAAATATTGTCTAGGTCTTTGCAGATTGGCTCTGTTAGGGCACTCCTTCAACACCTAGCCAGGCCGTTTATAACCCTGCCTTAGCCTTCACTTCCTTCTTGTGTTGGGCCTGGAGACCAGCCCCAGCTGAAAGCCTGTGTTCTTCTTAGACTTTCTGAGCACGCATCCTGCCCTGAGCATATACGTGGCTATCTAGGTTCCCTTCTACACAGGAGCTTTCCAAAGCCCCCTTTCTCCTCCGAAATCTCACTCCCCAGCTCTTCTGCCAAAGCTTTCAGCATGTGTACTGTTGGCCTTGACTGTTATTTTTTGCCCTAGGTGGCAGTAGCTTGTTCTCATTTGCCTTTTGCTGTTTTCGAGGAATATGTGACCACTCCATCCTGATAGAATTGTGAGTTTTGTGAAACCAAGAGAAACCACTTGTGGCAGTTCCTCAGGGCAACCCTAGTTAGGTCAAGACAAACATAGTTCCTTGGGAATAAGGTCCACTGTGCTTCCTGTGGACCCTGGTATCCACCGGGGAACACAGGTCATCTTTTAGACTGAGGCTGCACTGAGGAGGGAGATTGGGGAAGTAGGGTAAGTTAAAGCTACAAAGATATTCTACCCTGTGTCAGTGGACTTTCTCCTGGCTCGCTTTGGTTGCTGTAAATCTTTGACCATCTTCTAGAGTTTTTATAAGGTTGACACTGGCAGTTTAAAAAAAGTCTTTCAGTGTTTCTTGGAAGGGACGGCTGCCAGAGGAGATGTCTCTGCTCCACCATTCCCACTGCTGTCACCGTTTCCGCTTCTGTCAGTTAATTCGACAGGTGCAGTTAAATGGTGCTGGAGCGACTGGATATTCATTGGCAAACAAATGAACTTTGATCCATACCTTGCACCATATGTAAAAATTAACTCAGAATGCGTCATAAACCTAAATGTAGAACCTAAAATTATAAAACTTCTAGAATAAACTCTTTATAATCTTTAGTTAGACAAAGATTTATTAGATAGGACACTAAAAGCACCATTCACAAAAGGAAATACTTATAAATTGCACCTTTTCAAAATTAAAAGCTTTTTGGAAATTCAAATTCAGTTTTTAAAATTTAAAATGTTTTGGAAAACAGTGTTAAGAGAATGAAAAGTCAAGTCATGGACATTTGCAAATTACGTATTTGTGAAAGGACTTGGTTTCAGAAGATAGAAAGAACTTTCAAAACTCAATAAGAAACAGCCCAATAAAAATGAGGCAAAGCTTTGCATAGATATGTCACCTCAGAAGATATACAGATGGCAGATAGGCAAATGAGAAGGGACTTGACATCATTAGGCATTAGGAAAATAAAAACGAAAAGTAAGATTGCGTACCCTTTAGAATAGCTAAGATGAATAAGACTGACTACACCAAGTGGTGGCAAAGAGACAGAACAACTGGAACCCTTATGTGCTGGTCATCTTTTAGGAAGCAGCTGGCAGCTTCTTGAAAAGTTAAAGAGACACCTCCCGTATAATCTCACCTTTCCTCTCCTTCGTATTTATTCAAGAGAAATGAAAGCATTTGTCCCTACAAAGATTTGCATGCATGTATTTATAGCACCTTGATTTGTGATAGCCTCAACCTGTAAACGACATGAATGTCCATCCCCTTGTGAATGAATAAGCAAACTGTGGTATATTCATTCAGGGGAAATCTTTTTGTCATAAAAGTAAGAATAAACTCTTGATATACTCCAGACCTTGATTGAATCTTAAAATAATTTATATAAGCCATACCGTCGAAAAAAGAGTATATACCGTATGATTCTGGTTGCATAACAGTTTAGAAAATGCAAATTATAGTGCAGAAAGCACGTGAATGGTTGTGCAGAGATGGGGGCAGGTGGAAGGGATTACTAGTGGGTATGAGAAGACTTGGGGGTAATGGAGATGTTGCATATTTTATTTAGGTGATGGTTCCACAGGTGCATACAAATATTGTGTATCAAAGTGTGTACTTTAAATATGTGGACTTTACTGATTATACTTCAGTAAAACTTTTTAAAAAATAAGGAGAGTAGTTTAAGAGGGTTAATCATATGTCTAGGTGAGCTGTTCAAGAGAAATGAAAATAAGGACTAAGTAAAGGCCATTCGCATGGTGATTGGTGGTTACATGAGAGTAGTTGGATCGGAAAAAACAATGCGAGTTATTAAAGAATTGGCCGGAAAGTCATTAAAAAAATTGTCAGTTTTAAAGCCTAAAGCTGTTTTGGCATGATTTGTTTAAAAGAGGTGTTTTATGTATATATTCCTACCTTTATTTGCACATAAAAGCCTTTATGTGTTTCTACTTTATAGATTGTATATTTAATATTTATTTTATTTTAGTTAGATACTTACATTTCATTTTTAATGTTTTTTTCTCTACAGAGGGATTGAAGTCTCAGGTTGCCCGCCACAGTCTGAACTACATACAGGAGATTGGAAATGGGTGGTTTGGAAAGGTAAGATGCTTTTCACTTCTGTTTGTTTCCCTCTGAATGATACTGTGTTCAATGCAGGGCGGTGAAGAATTATGTTGTGTGGAGTTCCATGTGCCCTGTGGCCCTGCAGTACTAATTGAGTTTTCCCATTCCCCCTGTGGCAGCGTGGGGGCGTGAGATTCAGCCTTGCTGTGTGTCGAGCCTTTTCCGGGAAGGTTGTCTTATGGCTTACAGGCTGTTATAATAAAATATCATAAACTGGGTGGCTTATAAACAACAGAAATTTATTTCTCACAGTCCTGGAGGCTGGGAAGTCCGAGATCGAGGTGCTGGCTGACTCAGCATCAGGTGAAGGTGGCACCTTCCTGCTGCGTCCTCACGTGGTTGAAGGGCAGGGCAGCTCTCTGGAACCTCTTTTGGAAGGATGCGAATCCCATTTGCTCTCAAAGGCCCTCCTCCTCTCCATCACGTTGGTCATTAGGTTTCAGCTTACCAATTTGGAGAGGACACAGGACACAAACATTTCGACCATAACAAAGGCCTTAAAAAAAAAAAGTATCAGAGACTTTTCTAATTGTTGACATAAGAAAGTAAGAAGGGAAAAGAAACCTGGAATCTTAGCAGCTTCAGCTTTGTATCCTCCTCAGGTTAGATTGTTTTTTTAATCCCTTCCCTTTATAGCACTTAAGCCACTTTAGAACTGTAAATACAGTCTTACAACGAAGACCATGATGAAGAACTAGCCTTCTCTCATAGCCTGTCAAGTGGCCTGTAGTAACAATGCTTTGTTGATCTTTTTATCGTAGATGGCTCAGAAGGAGTAATTACACCCATTTCCACAGTACCGCAGTCGTGCCCTGTGAGAGGTTCCTAATGGAGTAGGGATTACATCGTAAGCAGGGTGCTTATGATGGGAGGATGCACTTCCCAGTAGTCAGCCATCTGCTGCTGCTTCTCCTTCCCTTCAGCATTGTCTATATCTTTCATGTCCTCCCAACTGTATGAGTTCTCTTCCGCACCATTCAGCAAAACCTGTTACGTAGCAGCCATTGTTACTGGTGCTAGGGGCACGATGTGGAGGAAGATGAATCAAATCTTGACCTAAGTGGAGTCCTGTATGAGAGATAAAACAACACCCTGTCTTCACAAGGCTTAGATATCTAGTTGGGAGGGTCACACAGCAGACAAGTTGTGGGAGGTGGGCTCAGAGAGGTAGAGGGCAGGCAGGTGATCTGGGATATTGTGTGCCTAGAGACTGCCTTACTCAGAGTGAAACAGGGAAATACTCTGGTGCTTGAGAGATCGTGATGTAATTGAGTGACCTTTTTAAAAGGATCACTCTGGAAGTCATAGAGGGGAAAGGTAAAAGCAGGGAGGAGATGGACTAGAAGGCTCCTACAGGCATCCAGGGAGAGGCCCAGGCAGCTTGAACCTGGATGGTAGCGGTGTGGCAGCAAGAAGTGGTGGGACCCAAGACAGATGTTCAGACGAGAGCATGTGGGTGCAGACAGCGGGGATGAGACTTGGACTGTGGAGGAAAGGCAGTCAGGTTGACTGCTGAGGGCCTGATGAATTGGAAGAACGGAGTTGCTTCAATTGAAATGCAACAGACACTGCAGGAGAGGGAGGAGGAGGAGGAAATCGGGAGTTCACCTTTGCTATGTCAGATGTGAGTCGGCTGTTAGGCAACTCAGTGGGGGCACCAAGTAGCTGAACTGGAAATGCAGAGCAAGAGTTGAGGAGAGAGGGTCCAGGCTGGAGATGCAAATCTGAGTGATCTCACTGTTAGAATGTATTCAAAGCTAGGAGACTAGGTGAAGTCATGGAGAATTTCAAAGTGGAAACCAGGGGGAGGCCCTATATCAGGGAGAGGCCAGTGCAGTCAGGGAGAAGCAGTGAGGAGGGAGAAGCCCAGGAGATAGGAGTCTTCTGAAAGTTCCAAGAAGATTAATTGTAGTAATGCTGCAACTTACAAATGGAGGAAGATGAAGCCTGGGAGAATGAGGATTCAGCAGCGTGAGTTCCTTGGCATCCTTGAAAGAAACTGCTCAGGGGGAAATGGTGATGGCACATCCTTGTGTGGAATGGATTCAAGAGAGAAAGAGGAGACAGTGCATTTAGACAACTCTCTTGAGTTTTACTCCTCAAGGAGCAATAGGCCGGACACAGTGGCTCACGCTTGTCATTCCAGTGCTTTTGGAGGCCCAGGTGGGGAGGATCATTTGAGGCGAGGAGTTTGAGACCAGCCTGGGCAACATCACACAACCCCATCTCTTAAAAATAATTAACTGAGTGGGGTGGCACATGCCTGTGGTTCCAGCTACACGGGAGGCTGAGGCAGGAGGAACACCAGGGCCCAGGAGTTCGAGGCTGCAGTGAGCCATATTTGCACCACTGTGCTCCATACTGGGTGACAGAGCAAGACTGTCTCAAAAAAAAAAGGGGTGATTTAGTTAATTATCAGAATTTCTTGTTCTCCATTTTTCCGTCCTTATATTTCTAATAAACACATTGAGTTCCGTTCAGGTTCTTACTCTATTTTCAAGACATTAAAATTAATCTATTTTAAAAGGAACTATTTTAAAAGAAGTCTTTTTGATCATTCTCTCTCTTTTTTTTTTTTATCATTCTCTAGAGTTAAATAAAAACCTTTATTCTCATTTTCATCTTAAATATTGCACTTTGGAATACCTTGGCATTGTCCTGTTTTATAAATTATTTAGCATTTCCCTTGTAGCTAGTTCTTATGTGAGGCGGCACATTCTCATTTCATGTTCTGTGGATTTCAGTGGGATGTTTTGAAGGGAGTTTTGGTAGGAGATCAAGGCCGGGTATCATTGGATGGAGTGCGATAGGTTTTTAAGTTTCAGGGCAATGATTGATTGTAATTAACATCTGTCAGTTTACTTCTCATATGTGTAGCAGACTAAATAACAAAACTTAGTGGAAGTGTTTTTGAGGAACATGTGAGTTATGTTGGAACTGAACATATAAATTGCACTTCTGTGAAGTAATAATGTCCCTGAAGTAGAATACATTTTTAAATAAATCAAATACAAATAAGTATAAATACATTTTTAAATAAATGGAAAAGAAATATACGTAAATATGTGAATATTGTAAATATCTGGTGAATGGTTTAAAATGGTCCTTTTACTGAAGAAAAGTATTTTGAGTTTTCCAAGCTTTTGGTGAGTTAGTATGTAAAAGAATAGAAGGTCACCTGCTTATTGCTTAACTTGTTCACCTGTATTCCATTTCCTGGTAAATACGACAGACTCCTTTATTGTTTTGATGGAAATGACACAAAAAACTGTTCTTTGATTTTAGGTTCTCTTGGGAGAGATTTACACGGGCACTAGCGTAGCGAGAGTCATCGTGAAGGAGTTAAAAGCAAGTGCCAGCCCAAAGGAACAAGATACTTTTTTGAAAAATGGAGAACCTTATTAGTAAGTAAACCTTGTCATGTGTTCTGTAAGGCTAGTCTGTGGTCTGTTGAAAGTCAGGTGTTTAAAACTACTGTGGGATTTCTGCCTGCAACATACATGATTAAATAAGTTCCAGGGTCTCATAAGACCCAAAATGTCCAGGCATCATCTGAAAATCACTTAGCATTCCAAGAACCAGGAGAACTCAGCCTAAACCAGAAAAGACAACAGATTCCAACACAGATGACAGAGATGTTAGAATTACCCAACAAGAATTTTAAAGCTCTCATCATCAAAATGCTTTGTGAGCAATTGCATCACATTTAAAACAAAAAAAATACAGTCTCAGCAGAGAAAGAGAAAACATTAAGAAGACCTAAATGGAAACCTCAGGACTGAGAAATACAGGAACTCATCATTTCAGTTACAGCCTCAGGGACATGGGGAAATATAACAAAAGATCCAGCTTTATTCATGTCATAGATGTCTCAGAAGGAAAGGAGGTAGAGGATGGGGCTGAAAAAGAATTCAAAGCAATAGTGGCTAAAATTTTCTACATTTGGAAAAGAAAAGCCTACAGATTTAAAAAATTGAGAAAATGCCAAACAGGATCAACCCAAGGGAATCCGTGCCAAGACACATAGTCAAACTTCTGAAAATGAAAGACAAAAAAAATCCTTAAAGCAGGGAGACAGAAACAGCACTTGACCTATAGGAGGAAGCAATGTGAAGGACAGCCGATTTCTCATCAGGAACCTGGAGGCCAGAAGGAGTCGGCACATTTTTCACTTTTCTAAAGAAAAGAACTCTGAAATTCTTTCTCCAAAGAAAATATCCTTCAGGAATGAAGGGGGAATATCAAGACATTCTCAGATGAAAGAAAACTAAGAGAATTTATTACCAGCAAACCTACCTTAAAAGAATGACAGTTTTCTAAATAGGAATGATAAAAGGAGGCATCTTAGAACATTAGAAAAGAAGAAGGAGCAACAAAAAGAACAAAAATATGGCTAAACTTCCTTTAAAAAACTGATAAATTGTATCATCAAAATTAAAAACATTTGCTTTGTGAAAGACCTTGGTAACAGTGAAAAGACAAGCCACAGACTGGGAGAAAATAGCTGGAAACCACGTAGCTGACATGGGACTCATCTAGAATGTATAAGAAACTCTCAAAACTCACAGAGAAAAAATAACCTAATTCGAAAATTGCCAGAAGACATTGAGACATTTCACCAAAGAGGAGATAACATGGATAGCAAATAAGCACATGAAAAGATGTTCAGTATCACTAGCTACTAAAGAAATGAATTAAGATTCCTTCATACCTATTAGGAAAGCTATAAAGAAAAAAGTGACAATACCAAATGCTGGCAAGAATGTGGAGAAACTAGATCCCTCATACATTGCTGGTGGAAATGTAAAGTGATAGAGCCACTGTAGAAAATAGCTTGGCAGTTGCTTAAAAAAACAAAACATACGTTTAGTTATATATTAGCATTAGTTATACATTCTCCAGAGGGACAGAACCAATAGGATGTGTATGTATGTGTATATCTAGAAAGAGACGTTTTTAAAGGAATTGGCACATGAAGTTATGGAGGCTGGGAAGTCTAGAGTCTGCAGGGTGAACCAGGAGGCTGGAGATCCAGGGAAGAGTCAATGTTATAGTTCAAGGCTGAAGGCCCTCTGCTGGCAGAATTCCTCCTTCTGTGGGGGAGTTCAGTCTTTGTTCTGTTAGGGTCTTCAGCTGATAGATGAGGCCCACCATTGTTGCAGGATCTGCTTTACTCCAAGTCCGCCGATTTAAATAATGATCCGCCAGGCACGGTACTTCAGGTCTGTAATCCTAGCCTTTTGGGAAGCTGAAGCTGAAGGATTGCTTGAGCCCAGGAGTTTGAGACCAGCCTGGGCAATGAGGTGAGACCCTGTCTGTACAAAAAAATAAAAATAAATTAGTTGGGCATGGTGGCACCACGCACCTGTAGTCTCAGCTTCTCAGGAAGCTAGGGCAGGAAGATCAGTTGAGCCCAGGTGTTCAAGGCTGCAGCGAGCCATGATCACACCACTGTACCCTAACTTGAATGACAGAGTGAGACCCTGTCTCGGTAGGTGGGTAGGTAGGTACGTAGGTAGGTAGATAGATAGATAGGTAGGTAGGTAGGTAGGTAGATAGAGACAGACAGTAATTTCATGAAAAAACACCCTCACCGAAACGTAATAAGGATAATATTTGACCAAATACCTGGGCACTATGGCCCAGCCAAGGTGACACAAAATTAACTGTCACATCATACAACGCAGCAGTTGCACCCCTTGACATTTATTCCAGAGCAGTGAAAAACTTACTTCCGTACAAAAACGCTTGCATGATTGTTCATAGCAGCTTTGTTTGTAATAGCCAGCAGTTAGAAAAACTGACATGTCCGTCAGTAGGTGAGTGGTTCAGCAAAGCGGTACATTCCTGGAGTACTGCTCCCACATTAAAAAAAAAAAAACAAAAAACCATTGACACATGGAACACCTTGGATGATCTCAGGGGGATTATGTTGAGTGAAAAAATCAATCTCAGAAGGTCACATACTATACCGATTCCATTTATATAATAATCTTAGAATTAGAACATTCTAGAAATGGAGAACAGGTTAGTGGTTGCCAGCGGTACACATGGGTGGGGTGGGAAGATCTTCGTGGTGATGGGATAGTTCTGAGTCTCCATTGAGGTGACGGTTACACACATCTGTGCACGGGCAGACCCGACAAGGAACCCTTTACACACTTTATCACAGTGGCAGGTCCCGGGTTTGGGTTGTACTGTACGTCATTGTATCAGATGGAACCAGCAGGGGAAACTGGGTGAAGGGTAAACCAGACCTCTCTCTGCTGTCTTTGCCAACTCCTGTAAATTCATAATTGTATCCAAATAAAAGATTTTGTTTTTGTTTTTTAAAAAAACAAAAACAAAAAAAACCTATTTTGGCATACCTTTTATTTAACTATTTTATTTTGGACACAGTATTTTCCAAAAGGAGTTTGCATATACTGTGGAAATGTATGGAAAAGAATGTATAAGCTAGATAGCCTGAAGGAGAAACTGAGTTATTGAATATCTGGATTGAAATACATATTGAAGTTGTCTTGTTGTTGTCGCTGTTTTGAGACAGGGTCTTGTTTTGTCCCCCAGGCTGGAGTGCAGTGGTATAGTCATGGCTCACTGCAGCCTCCACCTGCTGGGCTCATGCGATACTCCCAGCTCAGCCTCCTGAGGAGCTGGGACCACAGTTACGCATCCCCACACCCAAATAGTTTTTCCGTCTTTTGTACAGATCAGCTCTCCTTTTTTTGTCCTGGCTGAAATACTTATTGAATTTGTATATACAGTTGGCCTTCTGTATCTACGGGTTCTGTATTCATGGATTCAACCAATGGTGATTGAAATTATTTTAAAAAAATATTTAAAATATTGAAAATATTTAAAAATAGAAATAATTCAATAGTAAAAAATATATAAACAATACAGTATAACAGTTTTTGACATAGCATTTACATTGTATTAGGTATTACAAGTAATCGAGATGATTTATATGGGCGGATGTGCGAAGGTTATGTGTTGATATGACACCATTTTATGTTAGAGACTTAAGCATCTTTGGTTTGGATTTGGGTATCTTCAGGGATTTATTGAACCAGTCTCCCACAGGTACTAAGGGATGACTGTATAGTCTGCCCTCTTTTAAATGCTGCTTTAAAATATTATCTCTAAACTTAAATTACTAAAGATAAAAATTCTTGAGGCCAGGCATGGTGGCATGTGCCTGTAATGGCAGCTATTTGGCCAGCTGAGGTGGGAGGATCCCTTGAGCCCAGGAGTTGGAGGCTGTAGTGAGCTATGATCCCACCACTGCACTCCAGCCTGGGTGACAGAATGAGACCCTGTCTCTTGAAAAAAATTTTTTTTAATTTCTTATGTTAAGATTTCTTTTTTAATTTGTGAAAATATTCACTTGATTGGCTTTGAATTACTTACTAGATAACTTAGTATACACCTTTTAAGTATAATCTTCATGATCTTTTCAGCCTGTCATTTATTTAAATATTATATAAATTATTATGAAAAAATTTGGATTACTGTATGAATAATTTTGTTATTATGCTTTTGTTTGAATAATGTTGTTATCATGCTTCCTGATGAACAATATTATGGCTTTTATTTTTCCCAGTATTCTTCAGCATCCAAATATTCTTCAGTGTGTTGGACAGTGTGTAGAAGCGATCCCCTACCTCCTGGTGTTTGAGTTCTGTGACTTGGTAAGTTTTTAGAAGGAATTCAAGTTCGAGCATTCTAAGGTTGTACTCAAGCATTTTTGACAGATGGACATGCTGGATGAGGGGTTGCTTTCATGTCTGTCCCCCACTTGAAGAACTTTATGATGCGTTACTTTTATTACCTTTGGTGATAGTGACAGTGTTGACTGACACTTACATAGTGGTTTGTTACACTCCAGTCCCTGTGCTAACCTATTTAGTTGCCTTACCACACTTAATGATAACAAACTCCAGAGTTAGGTGCCGATATTTGTCCATACTTTACATGTGATGGCCATGTTGTGGATCAAGTGTGTAGCAGAGCCAGAGCCAGAGCTTGGATCTAGATGTGCCCCTCCTAAGAGCTTGAACTGGGCTTGAAACATCTTGAAACGCTTCAACCCCCTGAGAGCGCCGAATCTCTTTACCTCAAGTACTCCTGATCCGTCAGCATCTGAAAATAGCAAATGTATGTGACATTTATATGTTTAAAGAATTAGATTTATTTTCTTAAAAACTTTATTTTTTAGTATGATAATATTATTTATTGAGACAGTTGGAAAGATTGTTCTTTGTGCAGTTTTATGAATAATTTCAATAGTAATTTCTATGTGAAATTTCCTCTGAACATCTTTTCCCGCATGCAGAAGATTTTGTCTTTTTTAAAAGCCCATTTTTAGCATGTAATTGTTATCTTCCAAAAACAGTGGTGAGCTGTTAATTGGATGAGTCAGGTTTTAATGGATTTCTTTGCATCATCTCAGTTTTCAGAACATTAAAACTTCCGTGGCTGTGCATAGAAAAATAGGAGTACCCCAAAACAAATTCCCAGTTAAGTCAAATAACATTTTCATCTGTTTAAATAAAGAACAGTAAGCATCGTGATTTTTTTGTTTTAATTCCTAAGTGTGATTCGAATATTTCTCTCATTGGCAGAGGTGGTTGATTAATAAACTTGGTAACATTAGCTTTCGTTGGATTATGTAATAGTGACCCTCAAATATCTGTGGCTCATAGCAACTAAGTAGTTCTTGCTCGTCTTAGGTGTTGGCTTTGAGTCAGCTGTGGCTCTCTTCTGGGCTGCGTTCGTCTTCACTCCAGGATCAGTGTGTTTTCGTGCCTGTAGATGCTGGAAAAGAAAAAAGAAAAAGTGTATTCTGATGTCATTCCTTAAAGTATTGTTTCTGGGTCCTCTGGGTCAAGTTTGTGAGGTTGTTTAAGTCTCTCGTATCTTCTGATTTGGGGGAAGGAGTGTGGAGGGGGTTTGAGTCAGTTTTCTGTCGGTTACTGAGAGAGGCTCTGGTTATAGATTTTCCTTATAATTCTGGTCGTTTTTACATTTTGGTGCCGTTATGTAGGCATGAACATTTAAGGTTGGTATAATTTCCGTAATTTGAACCTTCTGTCATTATGAAGGGGCTCTCTTTAAGGTTAAAAGCGTTAATAAAGATAAATTCTGCTTTTATTGATACTGATATAGTTAGACCAACTTTCTTTTGGTTAGAATTTGCCTGTCAAATTATATTTTTGTCAATCCTTTTCTTCTCTGGTTTACACCTCTTGTAAATAGTTTGTTGTTAAAAATTTTTTAAATCTTGCAATCTTGGTCACTTAAAATGGAATATGTAGTTCATTTACATTTCTTGTAATTAGTGCGATATTTGTAATTTTATCTACCTATTTGGTATTCTTTTTTGTACTGTTTTACAATTTTTCTTCTTTGCTTTTTTTCTATTCTTCTTTGGAATTCTCAATTGTTTTTGTTTGTTTCAATTTTCCCCATCTGCAAGTTTGGACTTTAGATATTTTCCTTAATTTTTTGTGTGGTCACACTAGAAATTACAACATGCACATTTTTTAACCTAACAAAGTCTAAAATTAATATGTTAATCCTGCCCCAAAGGAGCTGGAACCTCCTAGAGCTCTCTCTCCATGTAAGGAAAACTGGAATTACACCTACTTTTCTGGGCCACCCCATATTCTCTGCCATTGTGGAGGGTGCTTATTCATTGGACACTTAACTGGAGTAAGGCAGCTGCACCCTGGAGATGCTGAGACTCAGTGTGCTTGTCCTCCAGGTCCCCCAGTGAGAGGTGACACATGATCAATTATTTAGTAGAGGTGTGAGAGCTAAGAGGAAGGAGTTCGCACTGGGATTTCTCAGGGGTTTATTGCATATTATTATATAATTGGTTTTGATAATCTCAACATGATCAGAGTTATAAAATGTATGATCCTAGGTTATTGTGATATAAAAATAGCTTCCTTTTAGTCTAGCTCTGTGTGACCCATGGTAGGTGATTTTGGCACTGACACAGAATCAACAAAAAAAAGTTAGGACACAGAGACGCGCCCTTAGGTGACGAGGCAAGTCTGCTTGTCAGAGGCCCACTATTCTGAGATGTTTCATGTTGCCTTTTTTGGTCCCTAAGCTCCTTACATTAATTATAAATAACAGTTGAGGCATATTCTTTGTGAGTGACCATCACAGAAATAGAGCTGGAGTCAGCGTCTATTTGACAATCGCCCGTTTCCCGGCTGCTGGAAGTGGCTTGGAAAACTATCTCATATGTTTTAGCATTTTCCAGTTCTTCTTTGCCCGTCTGCATCTGTCCCTGAAAGTTCCAGTAGACAATGTTAGTTTTTTCATACAATGGTCAAAGACCTTGGCCACTCCGCTTCATGTTTTTTTCTGAATGGGTTCAGAAGATGGGCTTTGTTTTAATGCTATTTTAATTTATTTTTTATAGCAGCTGTCCTTTTTGGGAGTAGTTATTTAACCTGTTTTATAAAGAAACACAAAAACATAGCGAAATAACTCCTTTATGTTACCACAAATGACCCAGTATTGACAAAATTCTAGAGTATTATTTGTATCTTTATCTTTGTACAGACATCATTTTTATGAAAATATAAGAAATACATCTGTTCTTTAACTCAGCATCCTTGTAATTTTTTCCCCAGCCATTTTAGAGCTCGGACTTAAATACATGTTATTCAAATACTTAGACTAAGTAGTCAAAGCATAGTAACTTACCTAGATTTGATTGGCTCTTATACTTTGGGGTGAATATTATACATACAGCCTTCTAGAATGAACAGATGTGACTTCATGAAACACATTTTATGTGACCCTCGTAAGTCACTCGGGGATGTTCACTTATGAACATCCCGAGGAGCTCTGGACCCCACCAAAAACTTCCACTGGCAGTGCAGAGCTAATAGCTGTGTTTAATTTAAGCATCCCACCAATTGTACATTGATCAATACAATTTTTTAAACAATCATTGTTCCTCAAATAATTAAAAATACAATTACTATATGATCCAGCCAGTTCCACTTCTGGGGATATATACAAAAGAAGTGAAAGCAGACCCTTAGGCAGATATTCGAACACGTTATTCACAATAATGGATTATTATCGAAACCACTATTCACAGTAGCTGGGAGGTGGAAGCGGCCAAGTGTCCATCGATGGGTGAATGGATAAACCAAATCTGCTCTGTGCAATAGAGGATTATTAAAAGGAAGGAAATTCCAACACAGGCTACAGCATGAATGAACCTTGAGGCCATTATGCGAAGTGAAACAAGCCAGTCACAAAAAGACAAGTTCTGTGTAATTCTACTTACAGGAGGTACCTAGAGTAGTGAGATTCTTAGAGACAGAAAGTGGAAAAGTGGGTGCCAGGGGCAGGCTGGGGCTGGGAAATGGGGAGTTGTTTAATGGGTGCAAAGCTTCAGTTTTGTGAGTTGAACAAGTTCCGGAGGGGGCTGGCGGTAATGGTTGTGCAGCAAGGAGAATGTTCTTAACTCTGGAACCGTAAACTTAGACATGGTTACAATGCCAAGTGGTATTTTATGCATTTTTTTTTTACCCCAGTAGAAAAAAGATGGATAATTACCTCCCACAATTTAAGGCACCATGTCAGGTGTTACCTGTGTTAAGAGGAGGGTAGGATGCCCTTTGGAAATCTTTGGTTATCACTTGGCGTGGCCAGTCTTATGTCAGGGTCAAGGTCATAAACACAGGGTGCCACCAACTTGTCCAGCGGTGAGAGGTCACATTGTTTCCTTGGTCAATTTCATACATATCACTTCTGGGCCCTCGTAAACTTGAAGAGGAACAGATTTTCCAGCATCAAGGACTAGGGGCCTGATAGGGTTCTTGGCACTGAAGTCCAGTTTCTCTGGGCTCCCACTGTGTGGCAAGAGCGGTCAGGTAGCACCAGCCCAGGGAGCCAGAGAGGATATCCACCTGAAGGGACCAAGGGTTGTCCCATGGGACACACCAAAGTCTCACTTTGACACTGAGCCTGGATGACCCAAAACCTGCCCAGGAACAGGCCTTTCTGATCAGAGGGGCATAACCCAAGGCAGGACCTGCCCCCTGGCCACAGTCCAAAGGACACAGAGGGCAGCGGACCGGGCTCTGTAAAAAGCCGCTGTGGCCATGATGAAGGACCGGCTATCTCTGCCTGTCTTAGCAGGTCAAGAGCGATTGAATGAACAGTGGCCTTTTCAGTCGTCATCCTGCAGTCATCGTGCCCAGTGATAACATCTCCCAAGTAGAAAGGAGAACATATTTTTGCACTTACTTAATTCCTTGTGAGATGGAATTAACCAGCCTGTTTTTAAAAGGCACTTAATCATGGAATTTTTATGAAAGTAAATGAAAACTCTTCTGAGTGCTTTTGGTAGCTGGCCTGCAGCCACAGATTTGCATTGCTGACGGCGGCAGTGTTTATGAGAGGAGCCAAGAGATGACTGGAGGGTGTTTTATAGAACTTGTTGCCATGGCAGGTACACACCGCTCTCACGTGACTATCAAGGCAATGAGACTTTTGATTAAGGATCACTCACTCAACAAAAATGGATTGAGCAAATTCGAAGTGCCAGAAGCTGCCTGGTGCTTTAAGGAACACAGAAGTGAATAAGCCCCTGACTTGCCTGCTCTGATGTTCGTTCTGCCACTCACTGGTTTATCACCTTGGAAAATTCCTTAACCTCTTCTGTAAAATGGCGATAATACTGTCTCCCCTTAGAACTGCCCTGACCATTAAGTAAGATGATGGATGAGATTACCGAGCACAAGAATGCTCAGTAAGTCGTGGCCATTTTTAGTTATTAAAATTGATTGATTCTAATTATTAAATAAATAGAAGTACGGGAGTCCTAACCAGCATCACTGGGGAAGGCTTTGCAAAGGAAGTGTGGAGACGGACGCTGTGCCCTGGTGGCGAGGCCGGCTGGGTCTGTTGGGAAGGCTCAAGAGGAAGGGGTAAGGACAGGGAACAAAGCACGCTGGAGACCAGGCTGCCGGCGGGGGAGAAAGAGGAGGATGTAGACTAACCTTGGCCACATCCTAATCTTTCTTATTGGTCAGCAATTTCTTCAGCTCCATCACCTGGCTCCGGAGCAGATGATACTGTGTTCTTGAATGTTGTATACTGAGCTCTTTTACTAAATTCAGCCAATAAAACACGGAATCAGTTTCTGAAGGCAGTTCGCAGTGGAGAAGGGGAGGGCGTCCACTGGCTGTTCTTTGACAGCAGCGTGTTTCTCTGTGGGACTTGCACTCTTCCATCTCTCAGGAAGAGCGGTGACTTGGGGGCAGAATCAGAGGAGCTTAGACTCGTGGGCTCTTAGAGCTGGAAGGAACCTTGGCCACTGCCCACAGCGGGGAGTACGAAGGGGAAGGTCTGAGCTTTCTGGGTCAGGCCTGGTGCTGGGCATTTAATGTGTGTTCCGATCGAGTGAGTTGTCTTGACAATGCCGTGAGACGCGTAGGAGTAGCTTCAGTCTACAGATGAGGAAACCGAGGCTGAGAGAGGGAAGGGACTGACCGAAAAATCAGACCCAGGCCGCTGTGTCAGGGTTGGTGCTGGACTAGCCTGAGGGTGCAGTTACTAGTGCCAAAGTGAGTGTGCTTATGGGTGGCTTGATTTTATTCTAATTTTATTGTATTGTTTTAAAATTAGAGATGGGGTCTCACTATATTGCCCAGGCTGGTCTCAAGCGGTCTTCCCACCTCAGCCTCCCAAAGTGCTGGAATGACCCGGCCCTGTGTGCTTTTATACCAGGTGGTTTCATGCCACCACCAGCGGGAGGCCTCCAGTTTAGAATCAGCCTTTGGTGCAGAAATGCCTAATTAATGGGCAGCTCTTCTTTATGAATGTAGTTATTAATAAGCCCATGCACCAGGGCACCTCAGGTCAGCAATTTCTCCTCAGGCACCGGGCACACCAAGATGGATGACGTGTCATTGCCCCTAAGGAGCTCATGTAGAGAAGAGGGGACATGGAGTCACGGTGGAACAGGCGTGAGGAGGACCAGGGGCACAGGTGGACGGGGTCCCTGACCAGAGCCAGCAGAGGGGAGGCCTGTGCTGGATGACCACATGGGTTGAGGTGTGGGGGTGACTGGGTGGGGTCTCTGTTCCCAGTCCCTGGGTCTGCCCTGTTCCAGTGCCTGGCCCTGTGCTGGGGCCCTGCCAATGGCCTTGGCCCTCCCCATACCTGGCTGCAGCCCGGGCACTATGGCCTTGGCCCTTGCTGACAGTCTGCTCCAGCTGCCTCCAGCCAGGCCCTTCCTGTCTTCCCTGGTACCTGCTCCCCCTCCCCTGCATTTCGTCCATCGGCACTGCTTCCCCATGTGTGTGGCCAGCCTGCTCCTAGGTCCTGTCTTCTCCCCGTCACTGCAGTGACAGGTCATCGCTGCTTATAACCAAGGTGTGCACCTGTAGCTGAAGCACCAGTGACATGGGGTGGCCGCTGTGATCTCAGCAGAGGTTCTCTGGCGCCCTCCTATGGTGCTGGGGCAGGCTGATGGGGGCCTCACTGTTGTCTGTGTAAAAGTCTAAAAAGAAAAACACTTTTAATAGAAAAAAAACTTACAGAAATAAAAATATTTTTGTACAACTGTACAATGTGTTTTTGTTGTAAGCTAAGTGTTATTACAAAAAGACTCAAAAGTTTTAAAAAATTAAAAAGTAAAAAAGTTACAGTAAGCCAAGGTTTATTATTGAGAAAGAACAATTTTCTATATAAATTTAGTGTGGCCTAAGTGTCTCTTGAGCCCAGGAGGTCAAGGCTGCATACAGAAATACTTGCCATCATGTTACAGTGGCTTACACTATTCGGTGCAGTAACATGCTCTATAGGTTAGAAGCCTAGGCTGTAGCAAGAAACCACCCTATGTAGCCTTGGGGTACAGTAGGCTGACCATCTAGGTTCGTGTGACGTTTGCGCTCTGTGACGTTTGCACGATGGTGAAATTGCCTAACAACACATTTCTCAGAAGGCATCCCCAGTGTTAAGTGATACATGACTGTATTTTAACTGAGTTTTAGAATAATCTAGACTCTCTGTTCTCAAAGTAACATTTACTATACAAAGATAAACTTTCAAAGAGAATCAGATTTTACTTGCTTAAAGAATATTATTTTTGGCCGGGCGTGGTGGCTCACGCCTGTAATCCCAGCACTTTGGGAGGCCGAGGTGGGCGGATCACGAGATCAGGAGATCGAGACCATCCTGGCTAACATGGTGAAACCCTGTCTCTACCGAAAACACAAAAAATTAGCCAGGCGTGGTGGTGGGCGCCTGTAGTCCCAGCTACTCGGGAGGCTGAGGCAGGAGAATGGTGTGAACCTGGGAGGCGGAGCTTGCAGTGAGCTGAGATCGCGCCACTGCACTCCAGCCTGGGAGACAGAGCGAGACTCCGTCTCGGGGGAAAAAAAAAAAAAGAATATTATTTTCCCAAATTAAGTGTCTTTGGCTAGCTTTAATGTACAGAGTAATGAAGTAATAAATTTAAAAGCCCAGTAAAAATGTGAAATTTCAGATTTACTCCTAAATTCATTCTTCTTAGATTATTACATGGAAATGATAGGATGGGGCTGCCTTGGGAAAACAGTTGTCCCGACTTTAACCTGTAGGGCATCATTTAGAATGTCTGCACAAGTGTTTTTTCTTTTTTCTCCCATTCATTAAGCAAATATTAAACACATGCTGTGTGCCCAACACTGTTCTAGGTTCTAGAGACACAATAGGGAATAGATGGAGTCCTAGCCATGTCTAGCTTGCTTTCTAGTGGTAGAGACAGACAAAGAAAACAGCAGGGAGGAACCCAGGCTATCACGGTTGGATTTATGTTTTCAGGGACTGGCTTTGGCTGCTCAGGCGAATGGGTGCAGGGAGGCCGCAGTGGGACTGGCGCAGGCATGTCCTCAAGGTGGGGGCGTGCAGGGACCAGCACCACAGAAGCGGAGGCATGAGAGGTAGTTTGAAAACAGACCCAGAACTTGGTGACGGGTTGGATGTGGCCCCCTAGAGGCAGAACTCACCAATGACATCTTCACTTTTTGTCTGACCCACTGAGAAAACGGCGATGCCGCTTACTGAGATTGGCGGAGGTTTGTGCCGGAGGACTCTTAGACAGCAGTGAGGGAAGTCGAGTCAGGAGATGAGGGGCTGGGCCGGAGAGGTGTACGGGAGGCATGGACTTTCAAGCCATGGGGTGGCTGAAACCCCTGGGCAGGGAGCGTCCCCAGGGCTGAGGACCAGGACGGAGCTCTGGGGTCCTTACGGATCAGCGAGAGGAGGGAGAGCCAGTCGGGAGGCCTAAGAAGGAGCGGCCAGTGGGAAAGGAAGAAACGCAGGAGGTTGCGGTGCCCGAAGGCTGGTGACGAAGGACGTGTTTAAGCAAATGGACCCGTCTCCATTAACGCTGGTGAGATGAGACCCAGCCAGCTCTGCTTGGGGAGGAGTGGGCAGGTCACCCCTTGACAGGCCTGGCCAGAGCAGCTGCCACTGAATGGTGGATGAAAGTGCTTCTGATGGGGGCGAGGGGTTCCTCAGCAAGGAGCCAGGACCGACCAGGCTTCTGAGGAGTTTAACCACAGAGAGGAGAGAGAACTGGAGGGCTGGGGAGGGGAGGGCTGGGTTTACCTGGGAGGTGTTTGGGCGCCAGAGCAGAGAGAAGAGATGGACTCTCGAGAAGATTGAGCTTAGAAAGGCACAAGGACGAAGAATCCATGGCAACCAGAGAGGAGATGATGTATAAGGTTATGGATGCCAGTGGGTGGGGGGGACCAGTGGGGCTGAGAAAAAATAGACGCAGGCAAGAGAGCTGCTGGGAGGGAAGAGAGGCCCCGGGCTGCGCGGAGGCGTGGTGGCGTCAGCTGCCCCAGTATGCAGGTCTTCTGTTTCATTAGCAGAAGCGGGGGTGTTGCGCTGTCTGTATCATTCTTTCATCCTTTCAATAAAATTATTGAAAATTATGTTTTTTCCCCAGAATCGTCCTGTTAAACATACAAATGATTTTAATTTTTCCGTTCTAAAGCTATTTACTTGTTAACTTTTTGCACTGTTTTGAAATTAATTCATTGCTCCCAGTGTCCTGCAGAAAAGCTATATAAAGCCCGCCCTGGCCATTCATGTCAGCATTGAGGAGGGGACTTGCAAGGAACCCATTTACAGGTGTTTGAATGACTCATTCCCCGAAGGCATTGCAGGTCACTTGCTCTGTTGCTGGAGTGCTTGGTGTAGCGCTCTGCTGCCATCTAGTGTCATAAGTTTTCTTTTGGGAGTTTTTTGGGGGGTTTTGGGAAGCTGAGAAATTTATGAAACATGGATAAAGGAATGTTTATTTTAATTCAGAATACTTTGCTGTTCTTGGTGAGCTTTTTTTCTTTAAACAATGGACCATAATAATCACCATTATTATCATCATTATATCACTAAGCACCATTAAAATACAAATGAATCAGATATCTAAATATAGGTTTGTCCGTTTTGGATAGAATGAATCAAATTTTAGTACTTGCTTAACATAAACATCTTGACTCTAATTTAAGATTTTATGTTGATTTTTCCTTTTAAACTGCGGTACCAGGGGAGCTCTACTGACCTTTCTGGAACATAGAACTGACCCTGGATCTTACAAAATCCATCACAAGTCTCATCCGTGAGAACTATGACCAGGGGCCTCCAGTAATCTTTGATGTTATTCCCTATTCCTGGGTTAAAGATATTTTTGCCTGGAAGGTACTGATTTTATCTATTCTTAAGGAAAACCCCCTTCTGTTGATTATATTCTGTCCTTGAGTGAAATTTGGGAAGTGAACTATTATGGAGAGAAGACATTTTAAGAACAGCAAGTGGTGGTGAATATACCTTAGGTATCCTTGAGAAGCAGCCACGCCCAGTCTGTGCTTCCTCTGCCTTCATGGCCGGAGCCGCAGTTCACTGCCTGCCAGCAGCTGCTGTTGGTTTTGAAGGCTGGCCAGATTCGGCCCAGCATAACCATGTTTTCGTGTGATAGCAATTTTTTCCTTAGATGGGTGTTGGTGGCGGAGGGGTTAGGCAGAATTATTTCATTGCCATTTCATTGGTAATGTAGGTAGACTTGGGCTTTGTTCATGTTTACTTTCTGTACGGGGTACCTTATGAAACTCCCATCCGCCTGTAGTCCTGGAGTTTTCTGCTGGAATTTTTCTGGGTGAATTTAATTGTCTTCTGAATCATTTGTTATCCTTCCAACTCCCAAGCTCCACAGAGCCTAACCGGGATGGAGGGTCATATTCATATGTTTTTACAAGGAAAAAAAAAAATGTCTGTTTCTCCTCTGGAGTGGCTTCTGATTTCGTTGGAAACAAAGGAGAGGGCACCACGTTTGGAAGGAATGTGTGAAGGACAGTGATACCAGGTGCACGGCACCGAGGGAAGGCCACTGCTCCCCTAGCAGAGCAGTCACGTGATGCTTGGGAGACCCCTGCAGATTGATGGGATTGACCTTCAGTTGTTTTATATTCATTCTTACAAAATACATTGATGTTGTCTGCATACTGATTTAATTCACTTGCTAAATAGAACTTTCTTGACTAGCTGGTAAACTGAAAAGTAGAATTAGCACAGCCCTACCATTTATTAGCTCTGTGGCCTTGGGCAAATTTCTTACCCTCCCTAAGCCTGAGTTCCATATCTGGTAAACATCTCAAATTGTATTTGCAGTAACAAGTGCAAAAACTCCTAACACAACGCTTGGCTCAGGGCTCAAAGCACAAATGGTGGCGACTATTAATATCAACATTATCACTCGTGTAAAGATCTTGGAAACTGGGAATGGAAACAAATTTAGATTCTTGGAGTGGACCTAGAAGTTACCTCAGAATGTACTCAATATTAAATACGGGCAAATGTTTGTAAAGGAATACTGTGTTTTAAGGTTTTATTCTGGGAGGTATTTGATAAATCGACTATCTTCAGTAACAGTTACAAGACATGTACTCTTTAGTTGGTCAAGGAAAATGTCCTTCCTCAGGAGTCTTTTCTTTTTTCTTTTTTTTTTCCTGCTCTCTGCCTCCAGGAGTCTTTTCTTGACTTAGATTTAAAGAACACTGAAAGCCATTGGCTTGCTTTCTAAATTTTATTAACTGACTCGAAGAAGCTTTAATTTGGAATGAAATTGTATCAATAAATATTTAATCACGTGGTAAGGAGAATATGGAAGATTTTATTCCCTCAAAAGGGTATTCCCCATAACAGCTATACTGTAAACTCCCCAAAACATAATGTCCTAAATGAAAATCATGAAATAAAGGCCGGGCGCAGTGGCTCAAGCCTGTAATCCCAGCACTTTGGGAGGCTGAGATGGGTGGATCACGAGGTCAGGAGATCGAGACCATCCTGGCTAACACAGTGAAACCCCGTCTCTACTAAAAAATACAAAAAACTAGCCGCGCGAAGTGGCGGGCGCCTGTAGTCCCAGCTACTCGGGAGGCTGAGGCAGGAGAATGGTGTGAACCTGGGAGGCGGAGCTTGCAGTGAGCTGAGATCTGGCCACTGCACTCCAGCCTGGGCGACAGAGCGAGACTCCGTCTCCAAAAAAAAAAAAAAAAAAGAAAATCATGAAATAAACACAGCATAACAGAGGGAAGTCTTGGAGGAGGCCTGGGGAGCCCCGCAGTGTCATGGCCGTGTGCTGGGTGTCTGACTGTAAGTTTGTTTATTTTCCTGCTCAGGTTGCTCCCCTTTGAAGAGCAGGCTTGTTAACGTGGTGAGTTTTTCCTGGAGTGGCTAGAATGTTCTTTCTCTTCACCGTCTCAGGACAGCACAGGGTCCTGGGAAAGGTGGGGGAGACCTGAAGCAATTGTTGCTGTACTACCTGGACGTCTCCTTTCCTGCCCATTTTTCTTTCCTTCTCTCCCACTCCATTGCTCCTCCAAGCTTTGGCAGTAGCCACAGCGCCTTCTTGATGAAGCACTCACTGCCCAGGGGCTGCCTGGAATCCATAGAACAAGCAGTGTGAGTGGCACCATTTCTTAACATTCTCTGTGTCATCTCTTAGGTAACTTGGGAATTTCTCTACTTCTGCACAGCATTTCGTTTAAATGTGCATCATTGCACAACTATCTTTTTAAAAACTGTTTTGTTTTCCATGTGTTTATATGACAAAAATGTTAACCAGTTAGAATGTTCCTAAAAGCATAATAGTGGTCCATACTTCTGCAGTGTTGGGTTGGAACTTCTTTAAATACGAACAAAACAAGTTTCTAATAATCTTAACAGTTAGTATTCACTGAGGCACGTATTTAAGTGCTCACTTTGTTCCTGTGGTTCGTTTTGAAACTCAAGCGGGCTGACTTTTGCAGGGCGACCTGAAGGCGTATCTGCGCACCGAGCAGGAGCACATGCGGGGGGACTCACAGACCATGCTGCTGCAGAGGATGGCGTGTGAGATTGCCGCGGGGCTGGCCGCCATGCACAAGCTGCACTTCCTGCACAGGTGGGTCCCTACGCCAGAGGTGCACGCCCCACACAGCGCCGGCGGGACAGTCCAGAGAGGCTGCCGGGTTTGTGAAACTTAAGGAGGACAGGTGGCAGGATGAACCCAGCTCATGCAGGTAGAAGCGATCTTGTTCTTGCCCATGTCTGGATGAGGGTTGAGTTGGGCTTCATTGAAACCAGTACCAGGGAATAAGATGTCTTAATACATTTATTATTTCCAGAATTTCAAAGAATGTGAACGGTTGTACCTGCCTCAGAGTTGGGAGTAAACAGTCCCGATCCACCACGTGACACCTTGCGTGTTTCATCCTTGCCACACCAGCTTTAGGCTTCTGGTGCTACCCGCCCAGTTTCTCAGTGCGTCCCAGTTCACATTCCTGAGAGAGGAAGAGAGAATCTCTGGGCCAGCAGCCTCTGTGTGCACAAGGTCATAGCACTGAAGGGTGGGCTGTAGGTGCCCATTCGGAAGCAGAAGTGTCACGGGGTCCGATCTTAAGAGGCCCCCCTGGGTGGGGGGTCGGGCTGCTTGTGGGCAGCACAGCGATCTGTGTAGCACATTTCTGTGGCAACCTTCCAGGCCCCACTTGAATGACCATAGTTCTTTGGAGCACGTTGTATTTTGTTCAGATCATCGAGGGTGATTTTCGTAATTAAAATACCAAAGGACTTGGAGTCCTATCTCAAATGATGAGTCTGTTCTGTGAACCCAAAAGGAGATTTCTGCTTACTCTTCTCTAGGCTTTTCAGCTGTGCTTTATGTTTAAAAACAACACAATACATTTAAAATTATTTCTTAGGTCTCCAGGAAAACCAGGCAGTATTTCTTTAATTGACTTTAAGTAAATCATTTAACTCTTAGTAATCCATTGGCCTAAAAAGGAACCACCTGTGTGTCTTGACTTGAAGGGAGTGTATGAAGTATTCTATTTTTTTTAAATTTATGTATTATGTTTTTGAGACGGAGTCTCTCTCTCTCTCTTTTTTTTTTTTTTTGAGACAGAGTCTTGCTCTGTCACCCAGGCTGGAGCACAGTGGCATGATCTTGGCTCACTGAAAGCTCCACCTCCCGGGTTCACGCCATTCTCCTGCCTCAGCTTCCCGAGTAGCTGGGACTATAGGCACCCACCACCACACCTGGCTAATTTTTTGTATTTTTAGTAGAGACAGAGTTTCGCTATGTTAGTGAGGATGGTCTTGAACTCTTGACCTCGTGATCCACCCGCCTCGGCCTCCCAAAGTGCTGGGATTACAGGCGTGAGCCACCGCACCCAGCCGATACAGAGTCTCTCTCTATCACCCAGGCTAGAGTGCAGTGGTGTGATCTCAGCTCACTATAACCTCCACCCCTGGGGTTCAAGTGATTCTCCTGCCTCAGCCTCCTGAGTAGCTGAAACTGTAGGCACATGCCACCAGACCTGGCTGATTTTTGTATTTTCAGTAGAGATGGGGTTTCACCATGTTGGCCAGGCTGGTCTCAAACTGCTGACCTCTGATGATCTGCCCACCTCGGCCCCCCAAAGTGCTGGGATTACAGGTGTGAGCCACCGTGCCTGGCTTGAAGTATTCTATTTTGTAAAAAGCAGATTTCACAGTAATATATTTGTAGTGTGATTCCATTTTTTTTTTTTTTAAGTATGAAAACACCTGGTTGTATTTCTAGAGGGGTGTGTGTATAAACAGGCATGGAAAAGTACTGTGCCTATCAGACTCTCAACATTACTTCAAGGGGGCAAGGAGGAAAATTATTAACCTTCTTCTTACACATTTATATCTTGTTTGGTTTACAATAGTACACAAATCATTCTGGTAAAGTGTTTTTTTTTTTTTTTTTTTTAAAAGACTCAAAAAGTTACCAGTTTCTTAAGACCCAAAGCAGAATTCCTTACATGAAACTTTATAAAGATTTCATAATGGAGAAAGCCTGTATTTAGTTTTTGATGTATTTTATAACAGTTTATTGTCTAGCATAATTTATATTGTTAATATCTTACAAAATGCAGATAATTACTGATACTGGCTTAGGAATTCTTAAATTTTAGAGAAGGGGGTTTAATTTTAAAAGAGCATCATATTGGAATCAGCAATGTAAAATTATCAAAGACAGCTAGAATCTGTGTGTTTTTTAAATTGGCAAAGATGTCAGAGTAAATAGTATTTTCCTATGAGTTTCAAGTTAAAAGTTTTACTTAATTTCAAATCTTGTGGACTTGAGAACAAGTAAAGATGATGAGTAAATCACATAGTTTGGGTTTTATTCAAGTTCTAAAACTCAGGTTAAAGAAAATCCTTGAGGCCGGGTGCGGTGGCTCACTCCTGTAATCCCAGCACTTTGGGAGGCTGAGGTGGGCGGATCACCAGGTCAGGAGATCGAGACCATCCTGGCTAACACAGTGAAACCCCATCTCTACTAAAACTACAAAAAATTAGGCGGGCGTGGTGGCGGGCGCCTGTAGTCCCAGCTACTCAGGAGGCTGAGGCAGGAGAATGGCATGAACCCGGGAGGCAGAGCTTGCAGTGAGCCGAGATCGTGCCACTGCACTCCAGCCTGGGTGACAGAGCGAGACTCCGTCTCAAAAAAAAAAGAAAATCAAATCCTTGAAGCCATTGACAGCTGTTTCATTTTGTTGTTTAAAAAAAAAAAAAAAAAAAAAAGTAATCATATCTATATTAAATTTCCGTTTGGGGCAAAGTTTTGTGTTTTAAGATCTTTTTTGTCAGCATATCATATAGTATATTTTTAAGTTGGAATTTAGAATATTTATTGGTTGACTTAAATTAGGACTTCCTCTGTTGGTTGAAGACAGAACAACCTACACGTCCAAGTAAAGTTCTTAACTCCGTTTGGAAACTAATCTAGTAAGGCACTCGTGGTGAAGTTGTATTTCTACCTATTCTTTAAGAAGAGCCTTAACCCGGAGTCTCAGGAGCCTGCGTCTCTGAAGTCGTGCATGTGACTTTTGGAAGGCCATGTAAACAGCAGGCGCTGCCAGCTTGCTGCTGTGCCATTCCACTCGCCTTGCTGGCCTGGAGCCCAGGACTTGCTGTCCCCTGCCTGCCAGTCTCCTGAGCAGCCTGTCCGTGAGATGCCACCAGGTCACTGTGATGGGCTGAGCCAGGGGGTTCCCACAGGCGGCCTGTCTCCTCGCAGCAGCTCATGGAGCTGGAGACCTGGAGTGGGTAGCCTCACGGAGTACCTGGGTGACCATTGTGTACAAAAGAGCCTCTGTAGGATTTGCCCGGTTGTAGCATTACAGTTACTTTCTGCTGAGCAACACTGGGGTTAGCGTGCAGTGAACTTCCCCTGCCTGCAGAGTTCAATGACAAGGTAAGAGGCAGAGAAATACATTTAAAATCCAGTGACAAGGTGAGAGGCAGAGAAATACATTTAAAATCCAGTGACAAGGTAAGAGACAGAGAAATACATTTAAAATCAAAGCAAAATGCACACCTGTTGCTCACTACCGCCCCAGCAGGAGAGTGGAAATGTGCGTTCTCGTTTGGCATGGTGTTTGCCGTGTTCCATGCATTTGCAGAACATTCCGTGAGGAGTGATTTGACCGTCAGGGCCACCCCAAGCAGCACGAGGCAGGTGCCATTATTAATGCCACTCACAGAGGAGAATACCGAGGCTCGGGGTGCTGAGCGGTTGGTCTGTCTCAGCCACTCATTTGATCATTTGATGAGCAGTTTGTACCCAGGCGCACACACCGTGTGTGGTCATTTCTGCAGGAGGAGGAAGAGTTACTTTTGTCTGGGAAGAGTCCAGGTCAGTTTTTGGAAGGAAGTGGCGTTTTAGTGATCCTTGAAGAATGGGCATCAGTTGGAGGCTGGAGAATGTTCAGAATTGCTGGAGAAGGGAGTAGCAAGATGATGTATGTGGTAGGAGGAAGAGAAGGAAAGGGAGTTTAGGGAAATGTCAGATAGTCCAGTGTAACTAGAACAGAAGACGCAGGAGAGAAGATAGTGGGAGATAAGAATAGAGACGCAGCTTGAAACCACATTACAGAGGGCCTGAGTGCCAGAATAAGGCCTTCAGGCTGTGTTCTGTAGGCAGTAGGATGGCATGCCCACAACTTTGTGTGTGCACGTGCATGCATGTTTAATCACTATTGCACTACAGCTTAGGCTGGTTTAGAAAGAGAAGACACTACCGAAAAGAGACCTGGACAGGAATTCATATGTGATGCATTTCCATGAAGGTTCCTTATTTCCTTTTCTACATGGAAGACTTGCTGAAGGCAGGTATTGGATCTTCCTGACCTTTATATCTCCCATGATGTATGTCACATAGAAATGAGGAAAGGCTTCAAGGGAAAGGAACCAGTTTGACTGCAGCTGCAACCCAAGCAGAGATGGAAAGACTGTAATCAGCTGAGTAGCTACACTGGGAGAGTGGTTAAAGAGCTTTCATTTAAAAAGGCTCTAGGTCCAGAGGGCTTCATGGGTGTCCTCTGTCTGACCTTTAGTGAACAGGTGGCTCCAGTGTATTTAAACTATTCCAGACCACAAAGAAGACGGAAATTTCTGTAATTCATATCATGAATCCAACACAACTTTAATGTAGCAAAAGATGGCGTAAAGAAATTTTTGGGCCGGGCGTGGTGGCTCAAGCCTGTAATCCCAGCACTTTGGGAGGCCGAGACGGGCGGATCATGAGATCAGGAGATTGAGACCATCCTGGCTAACACGGTGAAACCCGTCTCTACTAAAAAATACAAAAAAACTAGCCGGGCGAGGTGGCGGGCACCTGTAGTCCCAGCTACTCGGGAGGCTGAGGCAGGAGAATGGCATGAACCCGGGAGGCGGAGCTTGCAGTGAGCTGAGATCCGGCCACTGTACTCCAGCCTGGGCGGCAGAGCGAGACTCTGTCTCAAAAAAAAAAAAAAAAGAAATTTTTGATGATTCTCATGAATGAACATAGACACAAATACTAGCAAACTGCATCCAGCAGTGTGTGAACAAAACAATTAAGACTGATTCTAGGACTCTAAGGGTAGATGTATATTATAAAAATATGTCTACATAATTCATTCCATTGACAGAATAAAAGAGGAGAAATACATTATAGCAATAGATTGTAGAAACATCATTTAGTATAATTCAGCAGCTATTCTGTGTTTACATAGACTATGTAAACATATTCTCCTCTGATGGGAAACCTTTCTTCCGATAGGAAAGGAAAGGTACAACTTAAATATCATATGGACTAAGACTCAAAACTTGACCAAAACTCAATAGCAATATCATGCTATTGCTAAATGGCAAAATAATAAAGCCCTTTCAATTTCAAACGAGGCAGAGATGCCCGCTGTTTATTTTACTTTCCAACATTTCGTTGGAGGTACTAGCAAATACAAACACAAACTATAAAATTATCAGTTTAGGCCGGGCGCGGTGGCTCAAGCCTGTAATCCCAGCACTTTGGGAGGCCGAGACGGGCGGATCACGAGGTCAGGAGATTGAGACCATCCTGGCTAACACGGTGAAACCCCGTCTCTACTAAAAAATACAAAAAACTAGCCGGGCGTGGTGGCGGCGCCTGTAGTCCCAGCTACTCGGGAGGCTGAGGCAGGAGAATGGCGGGAACCCGGGAGGCGGAGCTTGCAGTGAGCTGAGATCCGGCCACTGCACTCCAGCCTGGGCGGCAGAGCAAGACTCCGTCTCAAAAAAAAAAAAAAAAAAAAAAAATTATCAGTTTAAAAATAATAGGCCCAAGAAATAAGGGGGAAAAAAAGGAAAAAAAAAAATAATAGGCCGGGCACAGTGGCTTACACCTGTAATCTCAGCACTTTGGGAGGCCGAGGTGGGTGGATTGCTTGAGGTCAGGAGTTCGAGACCAGCCTGGCCAACAGGGTGAAACCCCATCTCTACTAAAAATGCAAAAAAATTAGCCAGGCTTGGTGGCGCACGCCTGTAATCCCAGCTAGTCAGGAGGATGAGGCAGGAGAATTGCTTGAACCCAGGAGACAGAGGTTGCAGCGAGCTGAGATCGCGCCACTGCACTGCAGCCTGGGTGACACAGTGAGACTCCGTCTCAATAATAATAATAATACTAGACTCCGTCTCAATAATAATAATAGTGAGACTCCGTCTCAATGATGATGATAAGGATAATAATAGTTTCCGTCTCAGTAATAATAGTTAAGATTTACCAAATGCTTCCCACATGCCAGCTACTTTACACCAACTCCTAGGCGGTAGTGCTGGTTTTCCTGTGTTACAGGTCAGGAGACACAGGCACAGACAGGTATACTGACTTGTTCAGGGTCATGCAGTGGGAAGCCATCAGAGCTGGGATTCAAAGCTGCACCCTCTGCCTCCGGATTTATACTCTTTTTTTTTTTTTTTTTTTTTTTTTTTTTTTTTTTTTTTTTGAGACGGAGTCTCGCTGTGTCTCCCAGGCTGGAGTGCAGTGGCGCGATCTCGGCTCACTGCAAGCTCCGCCTCCCGGGTTCACGCCATTCTCCCGCCTCAGCCTCCCAAGTAGCTGAGACTACAGGCGCCTGCCACCTCGCCCGGCTAATTTTTTGTATTTTTAGTAGAGACGGGGTTTCACCGTGTTAGCCAGGATAGTCTCGATCTCCTGACCTCGTGATCCACCCGCCTCGGCCTCCCAAAGTGCTGGGATTACAGGCTTGAGCCACCGCGCCCGGCCTTGGATTTATACTCTTAACCACCGAACTACACCACACTTCTTCACTGGTGCCATGGTGGTGTATGTTTAGGAAAACCAAGAAGCTATGCTTTTAAAAAATAAGAATTCACAAAAGAACTTGTTGTGGCTTTTTATAAGACAGTATACATAAGTCAATAGTTTTTGTCTGTACAGGTATAATTATGTACCCAGCAGTGAAGGTGAATAAAAACCATTTTATTCTCAATAATGCCAAAATTATAAGTTATCTGGGTATATGTTATGTGAGAAAGACACAGGACTGTATGAAGAAAACTATGAAATCTTTTTGAAGAATGTAAAATAACATGTGGACACACGGAAAGATGCACCATGGTTTATGGTGGGAGGCCACACAGAAATGCCGATTCACTCAAAGGATTCCCATTAGAATCTGAACAGGGTTTTATTTATTTTATTTATCTACTTATTTGTTGTTTTGAGACAGGGTCTCGCTCTGTCACCCAGGCTGGAGTGCAGTTGCGCAATCATGGTTCACTTGCTTGGCCTTGACTTCCAGGCTCAAGCAATCCTCTCGTCTCAGCCTCCAAGGTAGCTGGGACTGTACATAGGCACCATCAGTGGCGGACCCCATTCTGGCTAGGTTGTTTTCCCTAGGGTATAATAAGAATTTCACACCCTGTGGAAGAATTTGTACCCAAATGCTAGCAGGTGCCTGAGATACACACAGCAAGCACTCAGTAAATGTACCATTGCCCAGCTAGCAAAGACTGACCTAATAAGCAGGGCAAACACTGTCAAAGCTCTAGTATAAAGTTGCCTCCTTGTGCTTTATCGGAATCCTCTGGGTTTAATCCTTTCCTGGTACGTCTCCATCCCATCTTAGGGTGTTAAGTGCAGAGTCCCTTTGGAAGCTTAAGTCTTTGTGGCTGCCAGAGTCACAATGGCCTGGTGAACAGAGTGAGGCTTTGGAGCTGAAGTTTTCATTCACCTCTCATCAGCTTTACCAGTATAAGCCTGGTTATTTCATCCTTTGGAGCTATATCTCTTCTATAAAATGGGGATCGTCTTTAAAGCCCTGGAGTGCTGTTGTCAAGATGCAGATAAAGTATGCCAAGCTGCTAGAAGAGTATTCAGTAACTTGCTGGTATTTTGCTTCCTGTCTGTGAACTCTTCTTATCAGGAATCCAGGTTACTTGGGAGGGCATAGGTAGTTCACATAATAGAGGTGTGGAGCACAGGCCACCCTGCCAGAGCCTTCTGAGAGCCGGGCGGGGCTGGTGCCACTGGCAGCCTCATCCCTGGACCTGTTTTTCAACTTGAAGGGAGAGTAGACTGGCTGTGTGTTTGCGTTTTCTGACAAAAGCAGCCATTGACGTTAAGAGTTCCCTCTGTTGTTAAGAAATGACACCTGTATGTTTTTCTTTAGCTTTGCACGTTATTGGGCTTCAAATAATATTTATTTTTACCAACCTTGACCCAAATTGTATCATTACTTTGCATCCGTATAGCACTTTTATGTTTTCAAAACATTTCATATATTCAATTTTACCCTTGCAACAGCCTTGTGAGTTAACCATTTCAAGTGCATCCTGTTGTTTTGTGAGGAAACTGAGACTCCTCTGCTATGCACGTGACCAGCCCAGCATCACATGGTCTTGGAGCAGTGGAGCTGAGATGAGCTCCTGGCCTCCTGACTGCCCAGGGCTCCCTCCCACTGCACTGTGGAGCCTGGGCACTTGGGGAGGAGTCGGGGGCAGGACCCAGTCCTGCCACTGTTTGCTTCTTCACCACCTCTGGGTTTCAGGTCATGAGAAGCATTGCCTTTTCCCCTGGCAACACCAGTTGCTTGCTTTTGAGTTTTATAATGAGAGCCAAGGACCTTCTACAGGCGTAATTGTTCATCTTTTACCAAGCCTTCACATCTCAAGTATTCAAAGACCTATGTGGAACGTTCGTATGGAGAGAGAAGAGGAGGGAGGGAGTGGGACAGTCGCCTTGCCGCCCAGGAGGTGCCTGAGCTCGACATCTCCCAAGCTAGTCTCAGGCTGCTTCCCCCAGCCTAGCAGGACACGTGCTTGCCCTTGTTGGAATGCTGGCATCCAGCTCCTTGTTCTGGTCTCAGGAGGGAGATGTCGGGAAGGTTCACAGGGTCTGTTTATAGACCCTAGAGGCGGTCGTTGGTGGTGCCTAGTGACGGAGCCTCTTTTGGCAAAACCTGTATCTCTGCAGTCGCAGCTGTTGGCCCAATGAATAGAGCAGCCTTACTTAAAGCATTTTCACTTTTCTCTCCTCAAATGGCATGTTCCTCCTCCCTCTCTCCCTCCCTGCCTTCTTCCCTTGCTTAATTCCAAGAAAAGGGGACCACCTTTCTTCTTACAATTAAAAGATTCTATGTTGTTCATAACAGTGGAGTCACAGGTGTCCCAAGATTTTTCCCAGGCACTTCAGCAGGCCTGAAGGCTTCTGGATGGAGCGCAGAAAATCACTTGTAAGCACAAAGAGTGTGGCAAGTGATGTGATGCAGCTAACTGGAATTCACATTGAGGACCAGCTGCATGCTTGGAACGGCAGTTGCAAGTATCACTGCACCATCGTTGAGAGTTACTGATGGTGAAAGCGCAAACATATTACCGAACACTACCTTGCTAGCTTTGTGGCCCTGGCGAAGTCACTTCAATTCTCTGTTTCAGTGTCCGTTATTTGTTAATGAGGAAAATAATAGTACCCATCTCACAGGTTTGTTGTGAAGATTAAACACTTAGAGAAAATGTAAAATGCCTCTTGTGAAGTAAGGACTTTGTGAATATTAGCCATGATTATGTTATTGAAGCAGTGTTATGTACCAAGCTGTTACCGAATTATATCAGTGTTAGCCGTTGCCATCATCATCTCCATTATCGCTATATTTCAGATGTGTGAACTTTGGAAATTAAAATCTTTGAAAATATGAATTTAATAGTTTAAGTTTTTGGTCTTTTGCCGTTCTGTAATGACATACATTTTGGACTATGGAAATTCAGCTTTGAAATCTTCAGTTTACAGCTTAAAACTATAAATTAGGCTTCCTTTTCTATTTTAATTTAATGGCTTTTTTATTCATATACCAGTTGGTGATTATAAAGACTCTAAGGGTTAAAGCCAAAAGCCAGAAAACTTAATCTGTTGTCAGTATGGGAAGTTCCTTTAGAAAAAGTAGTTTTTGCTTGTCAAATTGTATGTTTTTGAAAATTAACTTTTTCTTAAAATAAATTATATAATTGTTCTAAGTAAGTCTTGAAATACGCTCTTTCCCTCCCTTGTGGAGAAGTAGAGTTTGGAAGACGTGAAAGTAATTTGGAAAGGGCCTGACTACAACGCTTGCGTATCTTTTAAAAAGGGAACAAATAAACGTTTTTAATAATGTGGATTATTTTTGGGTGCTTGAAGTTATAAATTCATTATAAATTCATTATAAAGTTATAAATTCACTATATATTTACTTAGACTCTTACTAGACTATTAAGTAATACAAGCTGAAAAAAAAAATTCAGGCAATTTTGCTAATAGCATTTTAGAGTTCTTTCCTAGTCACTCTGAAAATACAAGGAAACGCTCTTTCAGGTCGGGCCAGGCCCGGCCGGCTCCGCCAGCACCTGGCAGACTGAGGGAGAGAGAGACAGAAAGAGGAGGGGAGGAGGAGGAGGATTCAGGAAATAGGAGCTGGGAAGCCCTTCTGCGGAGCCCTTCTGCGCCACGGTGATATCAGTATCAAGATAGAAGTGTGGAATGGGAGAAAAATTCTCAAAGCCTGAAAGAAAATCTGGAGATGCTGTTTTTCCAGCAGCTCAGTTGAGGGAGAACTTACCTTGTCTCTGTTTCTTGATTCCTCTTCAATTTCTGTTTGCAAACCAAGACTTGGGTTTGGAGAACTCTATTGTACTGAGCCTAAGTCATTTTTTATCTATAACAAGAACATGCATTTTCACATGTCAGCTAGATTTGTGGACCAGTAAAGCTCTCCCCAAAGAGATGGGCTCTCACCCTGTCATCCAGGCTGGAATAGTGGCGCAATCATGGCCTATTGTAGCCTCCATCTCAAGGACTCAAGGCATCCTCCCTCCTAGGCCTCCCGAGTAGCTGGGATTACAGATATAGAAAAGCATATCCTAAAATTCATATGGAATCTGAAGGGACCTCAAATAGTCAATACAATACAGTCTTGAAACAGAAGAACAAAGCTACAAGACTCACCTTTTCTGATTTTAAAACTTACTACAAAGCTGCAGTAATCAAAACAGTGTTGTACTAGCATAAGGAAGACATATAGACCAATGAAATAGAAGAGAGAGCCCAGAAACAAAACCTCATATATATGGTCAAATGATTTTTTTCTTTTTTCTTTTCTTTTTTTCTTTTTTTTTTTTTTTTGAGATGGGGCCTCACTCTGTTGCCAGGCTGGAGTGCTGTGGCACGATCTCAGCTCACTGCAACCTCCACCTCCCGAGTTTAAGAGATTCTCCTGCCTCAGCCTCCCCAGTAGCTAGGATTACAGGCACCTACCATCATGCCCAGCTAAGTTTTATATTTTTAATAGAGACAGGGTTTCACCATGTTGACCAGGATGGTCTCGATCTCTTGACCTCGTGATCTGCCCGCCTTGGCCTCCCAAAGTGCTGGGATTACAGGTGTGAACCCCTGCACCCAGCCAGTCAAATGATTTTTTAACAAGAGTATCAGGACTATTCAATGGAGAAAGGATAGTCTTTTCAACAAACGCTGCTGGGAAAACGGGATATCCACATGCAAAAAAATGAAGTTGAACCCTTAACCAACACCATATACAAAAATTAACTCAAAGGGGATCAAAGACATAAATGTAAGACCCAAAAGTATAAAAGTCTTAGAAGAAAATAAGGAAAATACTTTATGACAGTGATTTATTCAGCAGTTATTTATTGGGTGTGACATCAGAGGCACAAGCAACAACAACAGTGAAGACTACATGAAAATTTTTAAACTTTGTTAATCAAAAGACACTATTAATAGGGTGAAAAGACAACCACAGAATGGAGAAAGTATTTGCAAATTACATATCTGAAAAGGGTTTTATAAAGCATATATGGAGAATTCCCACAACTCAGCAGCAAACAGCTTGATTGGAAAATGGATGAACAGGCCGGGCGCGGTGGCTCAAGCCTGTAATCCCAGCACTTTGGGAGGCCGAGACGGGCGGATCACGAGGTCAGGAGATCGAGACCATCCTGGCTAACATGGTGAAACCCCGTCTCTACTAAAAAAAAAATACAAAAACCTAGCCGGGCGAGGTGGCGGGCGCCTGTAGTCCCGGCTACTCGGGAGGCTAAGGCAGGAGAATGGCGTAAACCTGGGAGGCGGAGCTTGCAGTGAGCTGAGATCCAGCCACTGCACTCCAGCCTGGGCGACAGAGCGAGACTCCGTCTCAAAAAAAAAAAAAAAAAAAAAAAAGAAAATGGATGAACATTTCTCCAAAGAAAATATACAATGGCAATAGGTACACCAAAAGATGCCCAGCATCACTGATCATTAGGAAAATCCAAGTCAAAACCATAATGAAATGCCACCTTACATCCATTAGGATGGCTACTATCAACATCAAACAGTAATATGTTTTGGCGAGGACGTGGAAGAAATTGGAACCCTTGTGCACTGTTGGTGGGAAGGTAAAATGGTACAGTCACAGTGGGAAGCAGTATGGTGGCTCCTTATAAATACTGAAAATGGAATTTCCATATGATGCAGTGATGCCACTTCTGGGTGTATCCCCAAAATGGTTGAAAACAGGGTCTTAAAGAGATAATTTGTACCCCCATGTTCATACCAGCATTATTCACAACAGGTGAAATATGGAAGTGTAAGCTAAAAATAAAACTTTAAGCTTCCTAATTGTCTGAATGAACTCGTCGTCTCAGCCAAGGGCATCCCACAGTTCAGGACATGATGGGGAGGGGGCCATCAGGCATGCCGCATTATACTCTCCCATTGGCATTCAGGCACAGCTGACCAGCATTAACATTAAAACAGAGATCTTAGGGCTTTTTGTAGCAACAAGACACTATATTCCAGCCTGACTAAAGTAAAGCATCACATGACAGATAGCAGGCCCTGGAAGAAATTGAAGTATTTTGCCCCAAAATATATTCCTTTGACATATTTAAAAATGGCCGTGCAAAACTGTCTCTTACAGGCAAAATCTACGTTCTGTAGAAAATACCTTTCCCGGCCGGGCGCGGTGGCTCAAGCCTGTAATCCCAGCACTTTGGGAGGCCGAGGTGGGCGGATCACGAGGTCAGGAGATCGAGACCATCCTGGCTAACAAGGTGAAACCCTGTCTCTACTAAAAATACAAAAAACTAGCCGGGCGAGGTGGCGGGCGCCTGTAGTCCCAGCTACTCGGGAGGCTGAGCCAGGAGAATGGCGTAAACCCGGGAGGCGGAGCTTGCAGTGAGCTGAGATCCGGCCACTGCACTCCAGCCTGGGCGACAGAGCGAGACTCCGTCTCAAAAAAAAAAAAGAAAAAAGAAAATACCTTTCCCTTTCTAAGTCTTTTCTCCAATCCTGGAGAGAATTATCTGAGTCTTTCATCATTTTAAGTCTCATAAGAAATATTTACAATCTATTCTTTCTGAAGCCTGCTGTCTGGAGTCTTCATCTGCATAATACGAACCATGGTCTCTACAACCCCTTATCTTAACCCAGACACTCCCTTATATGGGATTTCAGGTATTTATTTTTTATTTATTTTTATTTTTTATTTTTTGAGCACCCAGGCTGGATTTCAGTCGTGCGATCTCGGCTTATTGCAGCCTCCACCTCTGGAATTCACACGATTCTCGTGCCTCAGCCTCCTGAGTAGCTGGGATTACAGGCATGCACTACCATGCCTGGCTAATTTTTTGTATTTTTAGTAGAGATGGGATTTCACTATGTTGGCCAGGCTGGTCTTGAACTTATGACCTCAAGTGTTCCACCTGCCTCGGCCTCCCAGAGTATTGGGATTACAAGTGTGATCCACCATGATCCAGCCTCACTCCAGCTTTTTGTATTTTCAGTAGAGACAGGATTTTGCCATGTTGGCCAGGCTGGTCTTGAACTCCTGGCCTCAAGTGATCTGCCTGCCTTAGCCTCCCAAGATGCTGGGATTACAAGCATGAACCACCTTGCCCGACTGGGTTTCTGGTCTTTAGGTGAACTCTTTTGACAAGTTGCCAATCAGAAAATCTGAGTCCACCTCTTAGCAGTGGTGAATCTATGTGGGTCTGCTACAACTTGATTGTTGCCTCCTTGGAGGAAAGAGTTTCGCTGAGGGGCTGTAGTTGGTTTAAGGCAGAGGGAGAGACTGAGGCAAGTTTTAGAACAGGAGTGAGAATTTGTTAAAAAGTTTTAGAGCAGGAGTGAAAGGAAGCAGTACACTTGGAAGGGCCAAGCAGGTGACTTGCAAGATCCAGGTGCCCTGTTCGTCCCCTGACTTGGGGTTTTATACATTGTCATGGTTCTGGGGTTTGCTGAAGCTGTGCATCTGTTCACTTGAGCAGTTTTTCCCTTCCCTTTGAGCATTCCCGGTGGAAGCTTGTATAAGAGGCCACTTTGCTTCTTAGTGTGCCTGTTTGAGATCTTACTGAGAAGAGGGTAACACCAGCTCCGAGTGTTTTCTATTAGGAGACTGTCTTTTCCTGGTGCTGACTGTGACCACTTACCATTTTAGAGAGACAGTTTAACAACCACCTGACCATCACCTTATGGTCGCCTGACAGTCCTGGGGGCAATAGGGGGTGGGGGTGGGGGTGTGAGGGGGTGCGTTCCTGCCCTGTCCATATCTAACTACCTACTCTAACATACCTATGAGCTGGAAGCCTCCACTTCGAGTTTTTGAATTGTTCTGCCTTTCCTGACTGAACCACTGTATATCTCACATGTATTGAGTGATGTGTTATGTCTTCCTAAAATGTATAAAACTGAGCTGTAGCCTGACCACCTTGGACACATGTCGTCAGGACCTCCTGAGGCTGTGTCACAGGCATGGTCCTCAGCCTTGGCAAAATAAACTTCTAAACTGAATGAGAAGAAAAAAAGAAAATACAAGGAAACAAGCCGTAAATCTGGGTTTAATGCAGAACATGGTACAGATATGGTCAGTATTTAACCTGAGCTAATTACTTGCCAAAAATTGTGATCATCTTTATTATTTAAGTGATTGATGACATATATAATACTTCTATGAAAAAGAATTTTAAGACATTAATTATTAAGCAGAGAGCTCAATATACTTCCTTGGATCCCGAGAGAAAGCCCGTTTCTGTGGCATTTCCATACAGCACGATCCTGGTTGTTGATTCTTCTTGCCGTGTTCACTTCCCTCTGTTTTCAGTGATTTAGCCCTGCGGAATTGTTTTCTCACCTCCGACTTAAATGTGAAAGTGGGAGATTACGGAATAGGATTCAGCAGGTACAAGGTAAGCCAAAGGTTTAACTGTTTTCAGTCTGATTTAATTTGTATTGTGAAGTTGTAATGTCACCAGATGCCCCACTGTTATTTATAAGAATCTTGGTCTGAGGCTTTCTGGAGAGGGATTTGCAGCAGTCATTTTAATGGTGGTCTGGGCTTCTGGTGTGTGGCTTGTGTAAGTCTGCGGCTTTATGTCCGAGGTTTTGCGACAGCTTTCCAAAAGTTTGTTTAAAAAAATTTTTTTTGTTTTTTTTGAGACGGAGTCTCGCTCTGTCGCCCAGACTGGAGTGCAGTGGCGTGATCTCGGCTCACTGCAAGCTCTGCCTCCTGGGTTCACACCATTCTCCTGCCTCAGCCTCCCGAGCAGCTGGGATCACAGGCGCACGCCACCAAGCCCAGCTAATTTTTTGTGTTTTTAGTAGAGACGGGGTTTCTTTTTTTTTTTTTTTTTTTGAGACAGAGTCTTGCTCAGTCGCCCGGGCTGGAGTGCATTGGCACGATCTCGGCTTACTGCAAGCTCTGCCTCCCGGGTTCACGCCATTCTCCTGCCTCAGCCTCCCGAGTAGCTGGGACTACAGGCGCCCACCACTACGCCCCACTAATTTTTTTTGTATTTTTAGTAGAGATGGGGTTTCACCATGTTGACCAGGATGGTCTTGATCTCCTGACCTCGTGATCTGCCCGTCTCGGCCTCTAAAAGTGCTGGGATTACAGGCATGAGCTACCGCGCCCGGCCAAGATGGGGTGTCACCATGTTAGCCGGGATGGTCTTGATCTCCTGACCTTGTGATCTGCCTGCCTTGGCCTCTCAAAGTGCTGGGATTACAGGAGTGAGCCACCGCGCCCAGCCTAAAAATATTTATAAATGATGTAGTCTGATGGTGCATAATAAATTTTGGAGTGAACACATGAGCAACAGTAATTATTACCTGTTAATGATAAAATATACATATCATATAAATGTTTCTCCATTACATGGTCAGTAAAATTTCAGCTCACATTCAGTAACCTGGGAATTTAGGTTTTTTTTTTAACTCTGTCACAAATATATCCTAAAGGAAAAAAGTGAAGAAGTCAATGAAGTTTCCATTTGTGTGTGTTTGTGTAGCCCCAGTGAATGAGGTAGAGCGCTGTGGGGCAGAGAATGGGACTGTCCCAGCTCTGGGCTGTCAGGAGACCTCAGAGAAGCCACTTGACCTCCATTTTATTTTCTTTTCTTTTTTTTTTTTTTTTTAATGGAGTCTTGCTATATTGCCCAGGCTGTTCTCAAACTCCTGGGCTCAAGCAACTTGCCTGTCTCAGCCTCCCAGAGTACTAGGATTACAGGTGTGAGTCACCCCACCCAGCCTTGACCACCACTTTCTAAGCAGCAACATATGGATAAGATCTGTTCTATTTTTCGGAGTTCTTGTGAGGACCAAATGGGTAATATTTTCAAAGAATATTATGCAAATAGAAGTTGGTTATTTGTCTACATAGTAGCTCTAGTGTCTCAAGCACTTGTTAGATGCCAGGCACTTAGCAGCACCTGCCTGCATCCTGCATCATCTCTTTTTTTCTTTTTCTGAGATGGAGTCTCGCTCTGTCACCTAGGCTGGAGTACAGTGGCGTGATCTCGGCTCACTGAAACCTCCACCTCCTGGGTTCAAGCGATTCTCCTGCCTTAGCCTTCCGAGTAGTTGGGACTACAGGCTCCCTCCACCATGCCCGGCTGATTTTTGTATTTTTAGTAGAGATGGGGTTTCACCCTGTTGGCCAGGCTGGTCTCGAACTCCTGACCTTGTGATCCACCTGCCTCGGCCTTCCAAAGTGCTGAGATTACAGGCATGAGCCACCGCGCCTGGCCTACATCATCTCATTTAATCCTCACCACAAAGAGTGGGTTTTCCTCATTTCACTGATCCGGAAAACACTTCACAAAGTTGTTGCTTGCCTAGAATCCCATAGCTGTTAAATGGTAGAATGAGGACTTCAGATCCCTGTCAGAGTCTAAAGGCTGCAGTCTTACTAACTGGTTTCACTATTCAGCACATAAGGCCCAGTATATATTGTTTTAATGTTTTGCTCAAAGTCTATGTTATATGCATCAGACACAGCGTACTTTCCTTTTCCAGGAAAGATGACTTAGCAAGTGTTCATGGCTTGCAGATGAGCCCATGAAGCCCAGGAGGCTTCAGAGAAACTCCTTACCCACTTTCCGCCCAGAAAGTCGCTCTTCATGCCTGCTTTTTTTTCTGACCTGGTTTTTTTGGACTGGGTATATGTTTTCTGAGAATACCATGGATTTAAATTCTTGAACTCACCAAAAGTATAATTCTATTCAAAATTCTGTGTGCTTTCTAACAAAACAGGAGGATTATATTGAAACAGATGATAAAAAAGTTTTCCCTCTGCGATGGACTGCTCCAGAATTAGTAACCAGCTTTCAAGACAGACTGCTCACTGCAGATCAGACTAAGTATAGTAATATCTGGTATGTATTGGCTTACCGTTTTATTAGGCATTTCTTTAACAAAGTCCTAACTTCTTCCTCTTTGAGTACTTTCTTAAAGGAAAGTAGTTGTATAAGATGCAGGAACAAAAGAGTGCCTGATGGTGTGAAAATGACAGTTTAAGAAACATAATAGCAATTATCACAATTGTAGTGATGTAGTTAACGTTTTGAATACTGCCTCTGCTACCCATTTTCCTTTATAAAAGCAGGAACCAAGTCGTTTCATGTTCTGTGCCTCCCACAGGACCTGATATATAATAGATATTTAATACGTATTTATTGAAGTGAAAGAAAAAACTGAAAGGGGTGTGAACTGTCATGTTTATACTATGATTTATAGGAGTCTGTTTAACGGAAGCTAAGAAGATGCACCTAAAACTTTGACTAACAATTTCTGTCACAGCCTTCTTAATTTATAGCTATGTTGTATGTGCTGTTGTCCTGCTTTTTGATTTTTGGGGTTTTTTTCCCTCTTCTTGCCTTCTTTTGGATTTCTTTAAAACAATATTTTTTGCTTTTATTATTTTTTTCATTGACGAGTGTAATTGGACATATTTATGGGGTACAGTGATATATATATATATATATATATATATATATGTATTTTTTTTAGAGTCTCACTGTTGCCCTGGCTGGAGTACAGTGGTACAGTCTCGGCTCATGGCTCACTGCAATGTCCGCCTCCCTGGTTCAAGTAATTCTTGTGCCTCAGCCTCCCGAGTATTTGGGATTACCGATATGTACCACACCTGGCTAATTTTTGTATTTTTAGTAAAGATGGGGTTTCGCCATGCTGGCCAGGCTGGTCTCGAACTCCTGACCTCAGGTGATCCGCCTGCCTCGGCCTCCCAAAGTATTGGGATTACAGGTGTGAGCCACCGCACCTGGCCTAGTGTAATATTTTGATACCTATATACAGTGTGTGATGATCAAATCAGGGTAACTAGTATCCCCTTCACCTCAAGCGTGTCATTTTTTTTTGTTTTGGGGAACATTCAAAAGCTGCTCTTCTAGTTGTTTGAAAATATTCAAAAATTTGGCCGGGCGCGGTGGCTCAAGCCTGTAATCCCAGCACTTTGAGAGGCTGAGGTGGGTGGATCACGAGGTCAGGAGATCGAGACCATCCTGGCTAACACGGTGAAACCCTGTCTCTACTAAAAAAATACAAAAATCTAGCTGGGCGAGGTGGCGGGTGCCTGTAGTCCAAGCTACTCGGGAGACTGAGGCAGTAGAATGGCATAAACCTGGGAGGCAGAGTTTGCAGTGAGCTGAGATCTGGCCACTGCACTCCAGCCTGGGCGACAGAGCGAGAGTCCGTCTCAAAAAATAAAAATAAAAAAAAAGAAAATATACAAAAATTTGTTGTTAATTATAGTCACCCTTCAGTGCTGCAGAACACTAGATCTTACTCCTTCTGTCCAGCTGAAATTTTGTGTTTGTTAGCCAGCCTCTCACTATTCCTCCCCTCCCTCCCCTTCCCAGCCTCAAGTAACCACTCTTCTACTCTCTACTTCTATGAGATCAACCTTTTTAACTTCCACATGAGTGAGGAGGTTTTCTTCCTTTTTCTTTCTCCCTTGTGTATCTGCTCTACCTTGTGTATTGTGAGTTTGATACTTTTGTGTTTTTTCATGATGATGGTTATCCTCCTTTAGCTTCCAGATACAGGACTCCTGGACCATTTCTCTTAAGGCTGGTCTCATAGTGATGAATTCCCTCAGTTTCTGCTTGTCTGGGAAAGACTTTATTTCTCCATTCTTTATTTTAAAAAGTTGTTATTATATGTATTTACTTTTAGTAGAGATGAGGTCATGTTGTGTTGCCCAGTCCGGTCTTGAACCCCTGGCCTCAAGCGATCCTCACGTCTTAGTCTCCCAAAGTGCTGGGATTATAGGCATGAGCCATCGCGCCCAGCCCTCCTTCATTTCTGAAGCATATCTTTGCGGGGCATAGTGTTCTTAGCTGCCAATTTCAGTACTTTGAATGTACCATCCCATTCTCTCCTTTCCTCCTATGTGACTTAATGCTTTTCTCTGGCTGTTTTTAGAATTTTATCTTTATCTTTGTTTTTGACTTTTGACAGTTTGACCATAATGTGCCTCTGAAATGACCTTTTGGGGTTGATTGTATTTTGAGGGCCTTTGATTTTCCTGGATCTGGATGTCTGTCTCTCCCAAGACTTGGGACGTTTTTAGCTGTTCTTTCCTTATAGAGCCTTTCTCTGCCTTCTCCTAGCTCTTTTATTCCTGTAACTCCCATAATGTGTGTATTTGTTTGCTCTGTAGTCTCCCATACGCCCTGAAGCCTTTCTTCACTCCTTTTCATTCTTCTCTCTTTTTCCCTCTGAGTAATTGCAAACAACCTTTCTTCAAGTGGAGAGGTTCTTCTGCTTGAGTCTGTTGTTGAAGTTCTGTATTTCTTTTTATTTCATTTATTGAATTCTTCAGCTGGGCTTACTGCCTATGAGGACCGTAGGTGTGCACAGTGAGCAGTGTGAGGATGTAGGTGTGCACAGTGAGGTCCTCTTACTTGCCCTTACCTGGAAGAGAAAATTGCTCCTGGTTCCTGGCTGCCCCTTCCAGGGATGGGGTGGCGGAGGCCAGGCGTTTCCTTCCGCTCTCGCTGTGGCCGTCCTGAGTTTCCTGAGTCCCTGTTACTCCTTGGACGTGCTCTGGTGCTCTCCTTTAGTGATTTTTGTCAAAATGTAGTTGTTTCCTCGTTGTTTGGGGTGTGTCATGCAGGGTTGGCTGGACATCACAATCACTGGGGAGCTTTTTAAAAAGAGAGTTTTCTAGACCACTCCTGGATCTACCCACTCAGCATCCTTAGGGGTGGACCTGACTTACCAGTCTGTGTGTTCATGGCTTCCCAGAGGACACAGATGAGAGTCAGGTTCGGGAACATGGCAGTAAATAGGAGACACAAGTGCAGGACAGAGGCAGTGCGTGGTGGGGAGGAGATGCAGAGACTTCGTGGAGGAAACGAGAGGCAGCTCATCTGACCCAGGAAGCCAGCAGAGGCTGTTTCCATGGGGACAGAGCACCGGGGTGTGAGAGAGGGTTGGGCTGGGACTGAGAAGGGCTGTGGTGAGTCAGCCCTCAGGGCCTCTCCTGGCACACAGACAGCTGCCAGCGTGTTGGGGGATCCCTTCAGAATGGCAGCAAAACCCACGATACTGAGGAGTAACTCAAACCAAACTTGTGGGTCTCAGACATTGTCTTGCCCGTGTAAAGATTCCTTTTAGATGCTTTCTGGTGTTTACTACTGTTGTTAATAGGTGTATTTTTCTACCAAAAAAAAAATCAGAATTCAGGGTATTTATCTTGTTTCCAGCCATTCTGCCAAATTTTTAGAACATGCTGATGGTCTTTCCAATAATTTGTTGAGTACTTAAAAGTTGATAGTCATCTCATCCACATAATTACACCTATTATCTCTGTTTTGTACATTTTTCGTTGGCCAAAATGTCTAGGGTAGTATTCAGTAGCAAATAGGAGGCATGGGCTTCCTCATTTTAACAGAAATACTTTTTTTTTTTGCACTATTGTGCTGATTATTGGTTTGAGATTAAAGAACGATCTTGGCTGGTTGTGGTGGCTCACGCCTGTAATCTCAGCACTTTGGGAGGCCAAGGAGGGTGGATCACCTGAGGTCAGGAGTTTGAGAGCAGCCTGGCCAACATGGTGAAACCCTGTCTCTACTAAAATTACAAAAATTAGCAGGGCATGATGTAATCCCAGTTACTTGGGAGACTGAGGCAGGAGAATCGCTTGAACCCGGGAGTCAGGGGTTGCAGTGAGTGGAGACCGCACCATTGCACTCCAGCCTGGGTGACAGAGTGAGACTCTGTCTCAAAAAAACAAAACAAAACAAACAAAAGAACGATTGTATTACTAATCTTTTCAATACACACCTTGTCCTTAAAATTACTGGCTATATAACAAATGTGAGTGTTAAGAATTTAACATCTAAAAGGAGAGAGAAACAACCGTTTTCTTTTTCCAACAGGTCCCTGGGTGTGACACTTTGGGAGCTTTTTGACAATGCTGCACAGCCGTATTCAAACCTTTCCAACTTAGACGTCCTCAACCAAGTCATTAGAGAGAGAGAGACAAAGCTCCCGAAGCCCCAGCTGGAGCAGCCCTACTCTGATAGATGGTTGGTAGCCTCACGTTCCACCTGTTCTGTTTCATCTTCACTGTGAAGTGTCCCCAAAACACAAAATTTGTGGGCCAAATATTGTATTTCTTCATTTCCTCTTTCACGATGACCTCACCATGAGCTGAACTACTTAATGTGGTTGGCAGTGACAAAGGTGTAGAAATATTTAGGGTGTTGACTTGGCTTTAGGGTCCTTGTAAAGTCTTTTCATATTGTTTATTTATTTATTTGTATTAAAAAAAAAAAGAAAAAAAGGTAGAGATGAGGTCTCACTATGTTGTCCAGGCTGTTCTCGAACTCCTGGCTCAAGTGATCCTCCTGCCTCAGCCTCCCATAGCCCCAGGATTACAAGCGTGAGCCAGGGTGCCTGGCCTCTTTTGATATTTTTAACTGATTCGGCCAGGCACAGTGGCTCATGCCTGTAATCCCAGCACTTTGGGAGGCCAAGGCAGGCAGATCACGAGGTCAGGAGTTCAAGACCAGCCTGGCCAACATGGTGAAACCCCGTCTGAACCAAAAATACAAAAATTAGCCAGTGGCGGTAGCAGGCGCCTGTAACCCCAGCTACTTGGGAGGCAGAGGCAAGAGAATTGCCTGAACCCAGGAGGTGGAGGTTGCAGTGAGCCGAGATCATGGCACTGCACTCCAGCCTGGGTGACAGAGCAAGACTCCGTCTCGAAAACAAAACAAAAAGATTCGTGATGGTTCCACTGATTGCTTGTCATGTGCTGCTCAGGTATGAAGTCTTACAGTTCTGTTGGCTGTCACCAGAAAAGAGACCCGCGGCAGAAGATGTGCACAGGCTGCTGACTTACCTGCGGCTGCAGAGCCAGCGGGACTCAGAGGTCGACTTTGAACAGCAGTGGAACGCTCTGAAGCCGAACACAAATAGCAGAGACTCCTCCAACAATGCTGCATTCCCAATTCTCGACCACTTTGCCAGGGACCGGCTGGGTCGTGAAATGGAGGAAGTCCTCACTGTGACCGAAACGAGCCAGGGCCTGAGCTTTGAGTATGTCTGGGAGGCCGCTAAGCACGACCACTTTGATGAGCGCAGCCGGGGCCACCTGGACGAAGCCTTGTCCTACACGAGCATCTTCTATCCAGTTGAAGTTTTTGAGAGTTCACTTTCAGATCCCGGGCCCGGAAAGCAAGATGACAGCAGCCAGGATGTCCCCCTGAGGGCCCCTGGAGTGGTTCCTGTTTTTGATGCCCACAACCTTTCTGTTGGAAGTGACTATTATATCCAGTTAGAGGAAAAAAGTGGCAGTAACTTGGAGCTTGATTACCCGCCAGCGCTGCTCACAACTGACATGGATAATCCAGAAAGGACTGGCCCTGAACCACCCCAGCTCACGGCGCTCAGGAACGTTGAACTTGAGGAGTCCAGTACAGATGAGGACTTCTTCCAAAGCAGTACAGACCCCAAAGACTCTAGCTTACCGGGGGACTTACACGTGACCAGTGGCCCCGAGAGCCCTTTCAACAATATATTTAATGATCTGGACAAATCGGAAGATTTGCCCAGTCACCAGAAAATATTCGACTTGATGGAACTAAACGGAGTTCAAGCCGACTTTAAACCTGCCACTTTAAGTTCCAGTTTGGATAACCCCAAAGAGTCAGTCATAATGGGCCACTTTGAGAAAGAAAAGCCCCGTAAACTTTTTGACAGTGAGCCTCTCTGCCTATCAGATAATCTTATACACCAAGATAATTTTGATCCATTGAATGTTCAAGAATTGTCAGAAAACTTTTTATTTCTTCAAGAGAAAAACTTACTAAAAGGCTCATTGTCCAGCAAAGAACACATAAATGATCTTCAGACAGAACTTAAGAATGCTGGTTTTACCGAAGCTATGTTAGAAACGTCACGTAGAAACTCTTTAGATACTGAGCTTCAGTTTGTGGAAAATAAGCCAGGCTTGTCTTTGTTGCAGGAAAGCATAAGCACGAAGGGTGACGACACAGATGTCATGTTCACAGGTGACACTTTGAGCACCTCATTGCAGTCTTCCCCGGAAGTGCAGGTACCTCCTACCTCCCTCGAAACAGAAGAAACGCCCCATCGGGTATCCCCAGACTCACTCCCGACACAGGGAGAAACCCAGCCCACGTGTTTAGATGTTATTGTCCCGGAGGACTGTCTCTGCCAGGACCTCAGTCCAGACGCTGTGACTGTCCCGGTTGAAATTCTCTCGACCGATGCCAAAACCCGCAACATGGATGGCGGGTCCCAGGACTCTCCTGGCCAGGGTGAGGAGACCCTGCGACTCACCGAAAGTGACTCTGTTCCTGCTGATGACATCCTTGCCAGCAGGGTGAGTGTGGGGAGTAGTCTCCCGGAACTGGGACAGGAATTACACAATGAACCGTTTTTGGAAGACCATCCCAGTCATCGCCAGCTAGAGAAAAACTTGAAGGCTGTGGAGACTTTAAATCAGCTCAATTCTAAAGACACAGCGAAAGAAGCAGGCTTGGTGTCCGCCCTCTCCTCGGACTCAACCAGTCAGGACAGCCTCCTGGAAGACAGCTTGTCAGCGCCCTTCCCAGCCTCGGAGCCGTCCCTGGAAACCCCAGACTCCCTGGAGTCAGTGGACGTCCACGAAGCGCTGCTGGACTCTTTAGGATCTCACTCTCCTCAGAAACTCATGCCGCCTGATAAGCCGGCAGACAGCGGCTACGAAACAGAGAACTTGGAGTCTCCCGAGTGGACCTTGCATCCCGCCCCCGAGGGCACCTCAGACTCAGAACCAGCCACCGTGGGCGATGGTGGCCACAGCGGTCTGCCTTCCAACCCGGTCATTGTCATCTCAGATGCCGGCGATGGTCACAGAGGCACAGAAGTGACCCCTCAGACATTCACAGCTGGCTCCCAGGGTTCATACCGAGACTCTGCATACTTCTCAGACAATGACTCTGAGCCCGAGAAAAGGTCTGAGGAGGTCCCGGGAACCTCCCCATCCGCCTTGGTGTTGGTACAGGAGCAGCCCCTGCCCGAGCCTGTCCTCCCAGAGCAAAGTCCTGGTGCCCAGGATAGCTGCCTGGAAGCCAGAAAGAGCCAGCCAGATGAAAGTTGTCTGTCTGCTTTGCACAACTCCGGTGATCTGGAATTAAGAGCCACACCGGAGCCAGCACAGACTGATGTTCCCCAGCAGGTCCATCCCACGGAAGACGAGGCCAGCAGTCCCTGGAGTGTGCTGAACTCAGAACTTAGCAGTGGCAATGACTTCGAGACACAGGAAGATCGCCCCTGCACCCTTGCTTCCACGGGGACCAACACGAACGAACTCCTTGCCTACACCAGTTCTGCGGTGGACAAGTCCCTGTCCAGCCACTCCGAGGGCCCCAAGTTGAAGGAGCCGGACATCGAAGGAAAGTACCTGGGGAAACTTGGGGTGTCGGGGATGCTCGACTTCTCGGAGGACGGGATGGATGCGGACGAGGAGGACGAAAACAGCGACGACTCGGACGAGGACCTGCGGGCCTTTAACCTGCACAGCCTCAGCTCTGAGTCGGAGGACGAGACCGAGCACCCCGTGCCCGTCATCCTCAGCAACGAGGACGGGAGGCACCTGCGGAGTCTGTTGAAGCCCACGGCGGCCGGAGCCCCCGACCCGCTGCCTGAGGACTGGAAGAAGGAAAAGAAGGCAGTCACGTTTTTCAATGATGTCACAGTCTACCTGTTTGACCAGGTATCTGTTCCCTCTAAATCATTTTCTCTATATATCCATATAAGGATTCCAAAATGTGCTAGGAAATTGAGTGTGGTCTGTTTTCTAGTTGCCGTTTTGAGGCAGCAGGTTGTGATTACTCATAAAAAGTCATTTGGGGTTGGTTACAGTTCTAAGAATATGCAGAAATGTCATTTGTGCAGGGAATTCGTATTAAATTAAGGGAAAGAGCAAATATTCTTCCTGGGTCTTCTACTGGAGTCTTCCTGAAATTAGTCACCCTTTACACACCAAATTTTTATTGTTTTGCTTTTTATTTTTCTTTTGAGACAGCCTTGCTCTGTGGTCCAGGCTGGAATGCAGTGGTGCGATTGCAGCTCACTGCAGCCTTGAACTCCTGGGCTCAAGCGATCCTCCCACCTCAGCCTCCATAATAGCTGGGCCCACAGGTGCATGCCACCATGGCTGGCTAAGGTTTTGTTATTGTTGTTTAATTTTTGTAGACACACGGTCTCGCTATGTTGCCCAGGCTGCTCTCAAACTCCTGGGCTCAAGCCATCCTCCCACCTCAGCCTCCCAAAGTTTTGGGATTACAGGCACGAGCCACTGCACTCAGCCTCCAATTTTTAAAGCCTGACAATTGGCAGTAGGACCTACCACTTGGGTGCAAGCCTGGAACTGTGGCTGGCGTGCAACCCTGGAGACAGCTCAGGAGGGGCCGACCAGAAGCCCTGCGGTGGGTGCCTGGAGGGTGGGACACGCAGCAGGAGTGTCTGTGGTCCTTCTGCTCTGTCCCCTGACCTGTCCTCTTTCCCTGCTTTGGAGCAGGTGGCTTAGTGTGCACTGCTGAGTGGGCATGGATTTAGGCTCCTTTAAAAATGTAACAGCTTATAATTCAAGTATGCTTTTAAAAAAAAAAAGTCCTTTTCATACTATTCTTTGTAGCGCTTGAATTTGCTGCTTGAATCAGCTGGATTGTTGGGAGAGCTCAGTGGTGGGACATGAGAATGGGGTCCCCTCACCTTCTAGAAGGCGCAGGAGTCCTCGCCGTCTCCTTCACATTGCTTGCCTTCCCTTTCGCCCCGTTCTGGGAACCCAGACCTTGGTCTCAGCCCCTGCGTGGCACCATCCCTCATGGGTCCGTGGCTATGGCAGATCTGGGCACTGTTCCACCTCCTCCCCCAGGAGCTGCGTCTGTTGAATGTCACTTTATGCCTTGTTCCTCTGTGTTCTGTTCACTTTGGTTTTTATGATGTTTCTTTAAAAATCATTAAATCACCCGCATTTGAGCTATAGCATTATACTGTGGGGAGGTGGATGTTTAAAAAATGAAAAGTAAGACTGGGTGCAGTGGCTCATGCCTGTAATGCCAGCACTTTGGGAGACCAGGGTGGGTGGATCACCTGACATCGGGAATTCAAGACCAGCCTGGGCGACGTGGTGAAACCCCATCTCTATTAAAAATAACAAAAATTAGCCAGTCACGGTAGTCAAGACTGCAGTCCCAGCTGCTTGGGAGGCTGAGGCATGAGAATTGCTTGAACCTGGGAGGCAGAGGTTGCAGTGAGCCGGGATTGTACCACTGCACTCCAGCCTAGGTGACAGAGCGAGACCTTGTCTCAAAAAAAAAAAAAAAAAAAGAAAAGTAGCCTCCTGAGCTCAGCCTGACCTCTTGAGCCTGAATCTGTGAGAGGGGCCAAGAGGCCGCCTTTCTCTTTTCATTCCCCAGGTGGTTCCTAGGCAGATCTCGAACTCAGGAGCCTCTGAGCTCAGGGAGCCTGGGAAAACAAGCTGCCGTTTTCTAGTAAGAGTGGAAGGGAGAAGGGATCACCTGGCCCTTAGGGTTTGTGTTTTGTTTTCAATGCATCCACATAGCCCTTTCTTCCCCATCTCTGTGAACTGGGATTATCGCTGCATTTCTCCGTGGATGGGGTAACCTATAGGTGGGATGGAACTGTCAACTGTGCTCGGTGAGCAGTGCGGGTAGGAGCTAGGGAGCACGCTGTCCCCACTTCCTAAAAGCCTGGGGGTAGCTGGAGTAGTGAGAGGGACGTGGCCCCAGTGGAAGCAGCGTGCGGAGAAAGCTCCCTGGGGCCGCAGAGCGTGGGCCTCTTGCACAAGTCTGTGGAGGATGTTAAGTTTTTCTGGCTTTAGAAGACAGAGCAGAATTGCAAAAGATGAAGACTTGTGACAAGGGCACACTAGTTACGGGATGGAAGGTACAGAGATCAAATACTAGACATGCTTAATGGACGCGAGGCTTTGACAAGGAAGTTAGTGTCAGAGAGAGTCGGAAGGTGGGTCAGGGCCAGAAGAAAATGAGGAAAATCTTTCTGATGATCTGAAATTTGTTTGCTTATGCGTCTCTTGCAGCGTGCCTTGAAGCGACAGCCACCAAGCGTTCAGGCTGAGGATTGAGGGTTTCCTCCCGCTCCTGCTTTCGTTCTTAATGAGCTGGTTTTGAAGTTGTATCGTTTTTAAGCTGTTGAAGTACCTGCTCCAGAGTTTTAACTGAGTGTTCATGGGATTGGGCAGCATTGTTTCTTGGTTTATCACTATTTGTTAGTTCAGCAAATACTTAACCAGCGCTTACTGTGTAAAGTAGTAAAGGCTGGTGAACAGTCTGTGGGTGCCGGCATTGAGTTATTATTCTACATTGAGTCTTCTTTTGCTTCCCCATGTGGGGGTGTTTGTCACTATCTTCATGGAGAGGACCCTGAGGCTCAGAGTAGGTAGACTTTGCACAGGGTCTGGCCCCAGTGAGTAGCAGTGCTAGGGCTTGACTCAAGTCTCCTGGACTGAGCACCGAGCTTTTCACCGCTGAGCCCTGCCGCCTCTTGCATGCACCTTTAAAATCTACAGCCTGGCATCGCGTTCAGCTGTTGGCGCTTGCGATGTCTTTCCTCAGTTGCACAGTGTTCTTGAGACAAAAGTAGCGGGTAATGATGCTTACTTGCAATTAGCGCGACAGAGTTCCCTCCAGCCTCATCAGTCATACTGTAAACAAGCCCTGAAGACCGGGCACAGTAGCTCACTCCCATCATCGTAACATTTTGAGAGGCTGAGGCAGGAGGGTTGCTTAAGGCCAGGAGGTGAGACTGGTCTAGGCAGCATAAGAAGAACCCATTTTTTAAAAATTGGCCAGGTGTGGTGGCACGCACCTGTAGTCCCACCTACTCAGGAGACTGAGGCCGGAGGGTTGCTGAAACCAGGAGTTGGAGGGTGCAGTGAGCTATGATTGCATCACTGCACTCCAGCCTCGGCGGCAGAGCGAGAGCCTGTCTGCGAGGCTCCCGCTCTCCACCTTTGAGGAGTAACATTCGTGGGCTCCACTTAGGTTTTCTTGGTCGGTTTGTGTTTTGTTTGTTTGCTGGCACTGTCTTTGGTTTTGTTATCAGTAATTAATGGTGGTCTCATAAAATGAGTTGGGAAGTATTTCCTTCTCTGATAGTGTTTGGAGGAGATTATGTAGATTTGTTGATGTTGATCTTTCCAAAAATTTGCTTTTGTTTTCATGGATTTTTTTTTCTTTTCTATTTCATTGGTTTCTGCTTTGTCTTTATTATTTCCTTCCTTCTCCTTGCTTTGAATTTATTTTACTTTTTCTAGACTCTTAAGGGAAAAGCTTAGGATTCAAGTCCTTACTTCTTTTCCCTTTTTTTTTTTTTTTTTTTTTTTTTTGAGACGAAGTCTCACTCTGTCGCCAGGCTGGAAGGCAGTGGTGTGATCTCGGCTCACTGCAACCTCTGCCTCCCAGGCTGAAGGGATTCTCCTGCCTCAGCCTCCGGAAGTAGCTGGGACCACAGGCACCCACCACCATGCCTGGCTAATTTCTGTATTTTGTGTTTCGTCATGTTGCCCAGGCTGGTCTCAAATTCCTGAGCTCAGGTGAATCTGCCTGCCTTGGCTTCCTGAAGTGCTGGGATTACAGACATGAGCCACTGCACCCGGCCTCTTCTTTTCTAATAATTTAATGCTATAAATTTCCCTTTATGTACTACTGTAGCTGCACCCAGCCAATTTTAATGTGTGAATTTTTGTTTTCATTCAGATCAAAAAGTTTTTTGTAAGACTTCCTCTTGGGAGCATAGATGAATAATACAGTTTAATATATTGTTAATAATTACTAATAATCGGTTAATATATTGTTGAATAAGTATATTGTTTAATTTCTGAGAGTTGGAGATTTTATCGTATCTTTTCATTATTAAGTTTCAGTCTAATTCAATTATGGGCAGAGAACATATTTAATATGGTTTCAATGCTTTTAAATTTGTTAAGGTTTATCTTAGAGCCAGGAGGTGGTCTTTCTTGGTGAATTATTCCACATGTACCTGAAAGAGTGTGTGTTTTGGTTTTGGTGAGTGGATTGTTCTATAAATGTCAGAGTTAATTTGTTGATGGTATTAGTTCTTCTCTATCATTGTCAATTTGTCTGCATACTTGAGAGGTGGTTGAAGGCTCCAGCTGTGATTTTAGATTTGTCTGTTTCTCTTTTCATTTCTGTTCATTTTTGCTTCCTGTATTTTGCAGCTCTGTTGGTGCATATACATTTAGAATGATGATATCTTCTTGCTGAATTGACCTTTTTATCCTTTCGTAATGTCCTTCCGTATTCCTTTGTCTTACATTCACAGAGCTGCTCCAGCTTTCTTTTTTCAGAGACAGAGTCTCACTTTGTCACCTAGGCTGGAGTGTAGTGGTATGATCTTGGCTCACTGCAGCCTTGACCTCCTGGGCTCAAGCAGTCCCCCTGCCTCAGCCCTGCAAGTAACTGGGACTGTGGGCACACACCACGAAACACAGATAATTTTTGTATTTTTTGTAGAGATGGGGTTTCACCATGTTGGCCAGGCTGGTCTTGAACTCCTGAGCTCAAGCGATCCACCCGCCTCAGTCTTCGAAAGTGTTGGGATTACAGGTGTGAGCCACTCGCTCCTGGCCACATTGTTTTGGTTAATGTTTGTGTGGTGTATCTTTTGCATCCTTTTACTTTTAATCTACCTGTATCATTATATTTATGAGTTTCTTGTAGATCTTATAATTACGTGGGGTTTTTAAGACTCTTCTGAAAAATCTGCCTTTTAATGGTATGTTTAGATCATTTACATTTAATAAAATTATTTATATTTTGGATTTATGTATACCATTTTATTTGTTCTATTTTTATTTCTATTCTTCCTCTTTTTAATAAATTGAACATTTTTAGTGTTACATTTTAATTTTTCAATTTTTTTTTATACACTGTTCTCTGTGTAGTTTTGGTAGTGGTTGTTCTGGGGGTTACAATGTATGTATTAAACTTCTCACAATCTACTTAGAATCTATATTTGCATATTTCAGATGGAATGTGGAAACCCTTCTGTCACTCAGACCTTTTGCCCTCCGTCCCCATCTTGACATGCTCTTCTGTGTTGCATACATGTACACTGATAACCCCTCAGACATGCAACACATTTGACTTTCTGTCATCAAACACATTCTAAGAAACTCAAGAGGAAATGAATAGTATTTTACAGTTGGCCCTGGAGCAACATGGGTTTGAACTGTGTGGGTGCACTTAAATATGGCTTCTTTTCAACCCAAAACAGATCGAAAACACAGTATTCTCGGGATGTAGAACCTGTGTATAGATACGGAGGGCTGACTTTTGGTATATGTGGGTTCCACAAGGCTAACCGCAGGACTTAGTATGCACAGGTGTGGCTATGCACGGGCGGTCTTGTCACTGATCTCTATTGAGATCGTTTCTGGGGTTGTCCCTTGGTTTCCAAGAAGTGGTGGTTCCATAATTTGGATACCATAATTAGAGGATGCCCAAGTGCTTTATATAAAATGGTGTCATATTTGCATATAACCTACACACATCCTCCTGCAGACTTTAAGTCATCTCTAGATTACTTGTAATACCTCATACACTGTAAATGCTATGAAGATAGTTGTTATACTATATTATTTATGTTGTTGTTGTTGTTGTTGTACTGTTATGTCTTATTTGTCTTTTCTGAATGTTTTCTGTCCTCGTTGGTTGACTCTGAGGAGGTGGAACTCTCTGATCTGGAGGGCTTCCTGTCCTTCTGTTGTTTTTCATTATTGATGTTCCAGGTTTCCTTCTGGGACCCTTTCCCTTCTAATTAAAGAAATTTAACTAGCTTTTCTTTTCTCTCTTTTCTATAAAAAAAAATTTTTTGTAGGATTCCTTTTATTTTTAAATAAATTATCTTAGTGTTTTTTTCCGTCTAAGACTGTCTTTATTTCACACTCATTCCCGAAGCCTATTTTCTCTGAGCATAGAATTCTGAGTTGATAATTGTTTTCTTTCAGCATTTTAAAAATGTATCACTTCCTTCCACCCTCCACGGTCTCTCATGAGAAATTTGCAGTCACTCAGATCATTCTCCTAGAAGTACAAGTAGAGCGTCCCTTATCTGAAATGCTTGGGACCAGAAGCATTTTAGATTTCTGGTTTTTTCAGATTTTGGAATATTTGTATTATACTCACCAGTTCAGCATCCTAAATCTGAAAATTTGAAATCACAAGTGCTCCAGTGAGCACTGTGGGTGCCATATCAGTGCTCAAAAGGTTTTGGATTTTGGAGCATTTTGGATTTTTGGTCTTCAGATTTGGGATGCTCGAACTGTAATACATCTTTTATCCCTGGCTGCTTTCAGATCTTTAGCTTTAGCTTTCAGCAGTTTGATTATGGTGCATCTGAGGGTGGACTTCTTTGTGTGTGTGTCTTGTTTTGTTTTGTTTGAGACAGAGTCTTGCTCTGTCACCCAGCTGGAATACAGTGGTGTGATCATAGGTCACTGCACCCTTGAACTCCTGGGCTCCAGTAATCCTCCCTCCTCAGCCTGCTGAGTAGCTGGGGCTACAGGCGTGCACCACCACACCTAGCTAATTTTTAAATTGTTTGTAGAGACAGCATCTCACTATGTTGCCCAGGCTGGTTTTGAACTCCTGGCCTCAAGGGATCCTCCTGCTTCAGCCACCCAAAGTGCCAGGATCACAGATGTGAGCCACCCGCCCGGCCTAATTTCTTTGTATTTATCCCATTTTTGTTTTGTTAAACTTCTTAAATCTGTAGTTTTGTATCTTTCACCAAATCTGAGTTTTCAGGCATTATTTTCTTCTAGTACTTTTTCTGCCCCACCTCCTGTCTCCTCTCCTCCTGGGACTTCAGGGTTAGGCCCTGAGGCTCTGGTCCTGTCTCACAGGCTCTGAGGTCCTGTCTCACAGGCTCTGAGGTCCTGTCTCACAGGCTCTGAGGTCCTGTCTCACAGGCTCTGAGGTCCTGTCTCACAGGCTCTGAGGTCCTGTCTCACAGGCTCTGAGGTCCTGTCTCACAGGCTCTGAGGTCCTGTCTCACAGGCTCTGAGGTCCTGTCTCACAGGCTCTGAGGTCCTGTCTCACAGGCTCTGAGGTCCTGTCTCACAGGCTCTGAGGTCTTGTCTCACAGGCTCTGAGGCTCTAGTCCTGTCTTCCTCCAGGTTTTTTTTTTTCTTGCTCTTGTTTGAATTGGGTGATTTCTGTTATTCTGTCTTCAAGGTCCCTGATGATTTCCTTCGTCATCTCCATTCTGCTGTTGAGCCCATCCATTGAGTTGCTAGATTTTGGTTATTGTACTTTTCTCTTCTGAATTTGGCTTTTTGTCATTCTTCTTATCATCTGTTCCTTTGCTAAGATTTTCTCTATTTCTATTCATGGTAAGTGTAGGAGCATTTTTATAGTAGTCCCTTTTCAGATAATTCCAACATTGGTGGCACCGTGACACTGGCACTTGTTGATTGTCTTTTCCCAGGGAAATCGAGGTGTTCCTGGTTTTTTGAATGCAAAATAAGTTTAGCTTTTGGACCCTCCTATCATGTTAGGCAGTCTGTGCCGTGTTTAAATGCTGTGAATAATGTTGATATTTTTATCTTAGCAGGCCTTGACCCCGTGGGCGCAGGCCACAAGTTCCAAGTAGCCTTCTGTGGGCTGTGGTTTCAGTGTCAGTTCCCAGTTCCCCTTTCAAAGCCTTCGCTGTGCTGTTTGAACCTGCCCCATGTGTGTGCCCCGCACTCCACCCCGGTCTCCCCTGAGGTTCATTTTCAAAGCTTTGGTGTGTTCAGAGTCAGATCTGCCACGCACAGCTCAGGGGTAAGCGCAGGAGCCCCCCAACAGCCTCATAGGGTCACCTTTTTCAGCTCCTCCCTCTTCTGTTATATCCCTGATACTTGCAGTTCTTTGGGCCTCTCCTTTCTGATCCCCTAGCTAGAAATTTGAGGCTTTAGTTACACGATGCGCCATACTTCCTGCAACTACACGCACGTCTGGAGCCAAGCAGTGGGAGGACAGAAGGGGAAAAACCCAGTGAGGGTCCCCTCCCACTCGGGATCACAGTCCTCCAGTGGAGTGGAGGCTTTATGGTCCTCAGGATTATAGACAGCTGTTGCCCCGGGATTGCTTGGGACTGGAGAGCAAGAGAACAGAGAAAAGAAGAAAGCTGGAATTTCCCCCTTCTCTTTCTGAGCATCACAAGACCCCCTTCCTGCTCCGAAGCCAGAACTAAGGGCTTCTCCTGGAGCGCTCTGTCCAGGGTGGTGCCCACTTTGGATCCCGGGCTGAGCTGAGTCCAGGCAGGGGATTGTGGAGGAGAAGCCGACACACTTGGTGCTGGTGGGTGGCATCTTGAGTGCTGCCGCTCGTCCCCGCCTGCCTGCTGCTCTGCGCTTCTCTGCAGCCTCAGAGAGCTGCTTCATGCCTCTGCCGAGGTCAGAGCTGCAGGACGAGGGAGAGACAGGGCCTTGTGTCTGTCTGTCCTCCCAGGCCCGGGGCCGCCCTTGTCTTGAGACGCTCACTTCTCAGTCTGTCAGTCCGATGCGCCTGTCAGTGGGGAAGCGGTCACATGGGGTTCCCGTGAGCAGGCCTTTGCTGACGGGAGTTTCTGTTTGGCTTTTCAGGAGACCCCAACCAAAGAGCTGGGGCCCTGTGGAGGAGAGGCGTGCGGCCCTGACCTGAGTGGCCCAGCCCCGGCCTCAGGCTCTCCCTACCTGAGCAGGTGCATCAACTCCGAAAGCTCCACCGACGAAGAAGGTATTTCACGTCATTGACTAGTTTTAAGGGAAACTGAAAAATTGAGTCATGTAAAGGTTTTTTGAGGGTAACTTACCATGTTGCTTTAATGACGCCCCCCTGACATGGGCACAGCACTGCCATCTGCCAGTTGGGCCGGGCTGTCTTCCGACCCGCAGGGTGCACCTGCGCAGAGCCTCCCCCTCTGCCTCATCGCGCGGTGATAAAGGGTGGGGTTTTGTTTTTTATTTCTAGGTGGCGGCTTTGAGTGGGATGATGACTTCTCCCCAGATCCTTTTATGTCAAAGACAACAAGTAACCTGCTCAGCTCCAAGCCTTCTCTCCAGACATCCAAGTACTTTTCCCCACCACCACCGGCCCGGAGCACGGAGCAGAGCTGGCCGCACTCGGCGCCTTATTCCCGGTTCTCCATCTCTCCCGCCAACATTGCCAGCTTTTCCCTCACACATCTGACCGACTCGGACATCGAGCAGGGCGGTGAGAGGCGCCACGTGCTGGGGGTTGGGGGTGTGGGGTTGGGGGTGGGGTGCTGCAGCTGGGCAGACGGTGGTCTTGCAGGCTTGATAATCTCATGTCTTCTTCACATTTGCTGAGTCGATTACAAACTCGTTTTTTTTAAACTCCCATCATCAGCTGGGTGCAGTGACTTCTGCCTGTAATCCAAGCTACTCAGGAGGCTGAGGTGGGAGGATCAGTTGAGCCTGGGAGTGTGAGACCAGCCTGGGCAACATAGTGAGACCCCATCTCTACAAAAAATAAAAACTAAAAAATTAACTGGGTGTGGTGGTGTGCACCCTCACTTCCAGCTGCTCAGGAGACTGAGGTGGGAGGAATGCTGGAGCCCAGGAGTTCAAGGCTACAATGACCTGTAACTGCACCACTGCCCTCCAGCATGGGTGACAGAGCAAGATCCTGTCTCTAAAATAAATAACACTGCCAGCATCCTGAGCGTGCTCTCGGGGCCATGCCCCTGCCTGTTTGTTGTGGTCACACTCAGGCTCGTTACTGTCCACCCTGTGGGGCCAGGCCGAGGCAGAGGGGCTCTGGTCCCAGAAACGCCCAGGCTGTGCACCGTCTCCTCTTTTTCTCCTGTGGCTGCATAGTCCCCCTCCACACTCCTCTCCTTTCCCAGAGAGAACCCACTCTTCTGCAGCCTCGTAAGAGCACTTGACCCCTGGCCTTGGGACCAGCCCACACGCCCGCTGGTGCTGCCCCTGGAACGCTGGTTTTGCTACTGAGTCTTGGTCCTGGTGTGGCTCGCAGGCATAGGGTGGGGTGAATGGGCAGGGGCCGTTTGAAGTGGAGGTATCTGAACATAGGGAGCCTTCTTTCCCTGTCACTAGATTGAAAGATAAAGGTTAATAAGCTCATTTTTTGATTGGAAGTTTACAGATCAAATAATAATTATGGAATACAAAGAGGCTTTGTTTGCATCGGCGCTAGGCTTCATTTGTGACGATTAGATAACACCTGCTACCTGCCAGTGTGTTGGGGCAGATGTGTGGATCCCAGCTGACTACTTCTGCACCCTGACCCTTAGCGCCCAGCTGGCATTTGAGCCTAGCAGATGTGTTGGTGGGAGCGTCGGGCAGCTGCTGCTTCTGAAGGAAAGGACAGGAAGGGCGGCTCAGGCGGTGCTGAGCTCAAAGCACCCGCTTCTGTTCCCGTGGTGCAGCGCACACCCACGCCATTCTTGTCTGATCATTTTAAAACTCCAGCTTTGTCGTCTCACTTCCTCTCTCCTCAACAGGAAGCAGCGAAGACGGAGAAAAGGACTAGGTGGCTGCCAACGCGCACGCTCGGGTCCGAGGCTGCTCCCCTGGAGCGGCGCCCCTGCGCCCTCAGCCCGAGCAGCGACATCCACTCGCCATTTGCTGATACGAGCTTGGGAGGAAGAATCCAGAGGTGAAGAGGGAGACGGCTCTGAGCTGCGTTCAAGGCGGGGCCCTCGGGAGCCCAGGTGGGGAGCGAGGCTGTGTCCGGGAGCCAGCATCCCTCGGTGCCCCAGGCACCCGCGGCCTCCCAGGCAGTGCTCCCGCGCTGGCCGTCGGGGGAGGCAGGGGCGCAGCCTCCGTGTGCATGCGTGTGTGGAGCTATGCGTGCCGCGTGTGGGCTTTCCACAGGGGCGTCTCTGCGTCCACGCCTGTACATCCCGGCCCACGTGTGGGCACCACAGAGGACACGCGAGGGGAATGGTCACCAGTGAGCCATATTTATTATTTCTAGAGAAATCACGAATTGCTTTCTGTAATTGCACTGTGGATAAATGTTCTGAGAGTCTCCATTGTTGTACAGAATCTTAAATTATTCAAGGAAAATGAGGCAGGTCAAGCTGATGCTATCCACTAGTTTGATTTTTTTTCTGTTTTATAGTTTGTGCTGCATGGTACTTGTAAAGCTTAAATATTTTGAGTGTTCTACTGTGTCTAGGATTGTTGGGATTGTACATATGGTACTCTTTCATAAATGATAAATGATTCTGAATGTTAGTGTTTTATGTTCATATAGGAAATATTTTCAGTGAGTCCAAAATACCACTGTTTTGTTGATGGAATCGAATGCATTTTTGTCTCTTCTTGATGAAGCGGCTTCCCTGCAGCAAATGAGGCTTCTCTCTGAGGAGCTGAGAGGTCTTGCAGCCTCTCCTTGTCATTCTCCCACCCCACGTCCCACTTTTTAAAGCCCTTTTGGTAAAAACCGGCAGGTTGTGGCCCCAGACCTCAGATGGACCTGGCCTATCCCTGGGGACGTGCTGGGTGGCGGGTCGGGAGAGCTGCACCCCTCACGGGGCCGCCGCACCGCTTCCCTCCGCGCAGCTCTTCTGCCTGGTTTTCGGAGGCCAGGCTCCTGGGAAGCTTCCGTGTTCCCGTCCTTCCTGCAAGAAGCCGGGGAGCTCAGGCAGACACATGTCCGCAGAGCACGCCAGCTGTGGAGGACGGGTTGAGGTGATGATGCGTGCACACGTCAGGTGGCGGGGACTTGAGCTTTAAAAAAACTCCACAGCCGAATCTTCTCCGAGCCGCCCCGTGTCACGTCCAGCTGGGCCTGGCCAGTCTCAGGTTATCTCCGTGGGATGAGATAACACCACATCCTGCAGCTGTGAAGGGGGACAGACAAGGGACGACGGCAGAGCATCAGCAGCTGACACATAGTCCGGATCGGGGACTTGGGTGGTCCTGCGTGGCCCGGGACTCATCTCACGGACCCTCCATTCTGCATTAAGCCCCAGGTTCTCTTCTGGCTTTGAAAGGGCCCGAGTGCTCCCAATGTAGCTTCATCACATCGGCAGGAGCCCCAGCGGTCATGGGCGACCTCAGGCCTCCCTCCCTGAGTTCTGCTCTGACATAAAAAGTCCCCTGTGGCTGGTGCAGCACAGCCGTGCTGGGGAGGCACCCGTTCCTTCGGGGGTCCTCGGGCCTGCAATCCCCTCACACTCACTCTTCACCCCACATATTTTCCGGTGCTGATACGTTTCCAGACTCCAGCGCAACCTGGGGCACTCTCCAGACCCATGCAGGGGCCGCCTGGGGTACACGGAAGGAAGCTGAGTCCTAGTGGAAAATGCAGGTGGACGTTGCCAGAGTGTGCACAGCAAATGACCTTCATTGCCAGTTGCGCCCCACTCCTCTCATTTTTTATACTAAGCAATAACTTTCCAAAGCAAGAAGTTCAGGATGGAGAGAGTCCCCTCCTGTCTAGGCATGGGGTGGACGCGGTGCCCGCCTGGGCTGTGCGGGGAGTACCGCTGGCTCTTGGGATGCGCGAATTTTTTTTTTTTTTTGTAATTAACAGGGCATTAGAAGATGATTTTGCCAAAATTGTCATGACTGAATTCTTGCTGTGGGGACTTCCTGAGTTTTCTCAGTTTTTACATCTAAGATTAGTCTTGGCTGAGGAGAAACGAGACGTGATTATACTACTTTCAATTGCAGGTTTAAGCAGTTCAGATTTAATGACCAAAGTCATGCAGATCCATGGAATCTGTCGTCGTGTTATACAGTGTCAGCCTCGAGTAAATTTATTGACGTTCTGGGGCTGTCAGTTTTCCACTAGGATTAAGATTTTGGCTAGGCACAGTGGCTCACGCCTGCAATCCCAGCACATTGGGAGTTTGAGGCGGGCGGATCACTTTGAGCCCAGGAGTTCAAGACTAGCCTGGGCAACATGGCAAAACCACGTCTCTACTAAAAATACAAAAAAAAGAAAAGAAAAAATAAAATACTAGCCAGGCACATAGTGGTGTGCACCTGTAGTCCCAGCTACTTGGGAGGCTGAGGTGAGAGGATGGCTAGAGCCCAGGAGACGGACGTTGCAGTGAGCTGAGACCATGCCATTGTACTGTAGCCTGGGTACAGAGCCAGACCTTGTCTCCAAAAAAAAAAAAAAAAAAAAAAAAAGATTTTCGTAATTCCCATTTTTATTTATTTTGAGTCACTCATAATTAATTGCCAAAAAAGCATTTTATACATTGAGTTTGGGGGGGTGGTGGATCTTAGTGTGGTGTTGCATGGAGGGGCGAGATTTTATATTTATAATCAACACGTGGGTTAATATGTTTTTTTGAAATCCAAGCAATACACAGGAAACTTAAGTAGAATAAAAATTCCAGCCCATTTTTGAAATGTCAGCATGTGCTGTGTTCAGGTCAGATTTTTGTTGTTTGTTTTGTTATTTTTTAACTAATAAGTTGGTTATCAGTGGTGGGTTTTCAAAACGTACTTGTTCTAATAAGTTGTGCAATGAAATAAATCAGTGGCGTTCTCTGGATGATGTGGGGAAGGTTAGCATATTTTCTGGCCTTCTATGGGTAGCAACCCAGAATCAATCTGAATTAGACCTATTTTGGTGGAGTTTGTACATTTTAAATCCTATAACAAAAATAATCTAGCTTTCATTTCCTTCCTAGCTAGATGCGAATTTGTCTTTTCAAATGACCCTGTCAATAAGCCAGAAAGGGCAACACAGAAAAAGTGCTCCCCAAATCCCTTCTGAGACTTGGCCCGTGTGTCTGGACGAGAAGCCATTCCCCGTAAGGGTGCAGAAAGCTCGACCAAGCCGAATTGCAAACAGCGTTCGCGCTATTTTTAAATGTACAGGTTCGATCGTTTCTATAGAAATGGGTTTATCTAAGAAAAGTCTTGGTATGTCTTGCTGCTGTAAAAGGCCTTTCGGAACCCCTCCTTTTATTCCTGTTCCCCGTAGGGTGTTTGTAGAGTTAAGGACCTACTGCATGTCTGTCCCCAGGGCCCCGGTGGAAGGAGGGCAGCGCCTGCTCTTCCCCGACTCAGCCCGTCATCTGAAAATTCAGAAGTGAACCAAGGGTTAGACGCCAAAGGTTGGGCTTCTGTTAGAGTGGCTTCAACACGTGAGCCTTATGAGAAGTAGCCTTAAAAAAAGAATGGGTGTACGCAGTGACTTCCGATGGAAATCTCCAAAACAATATTCCTAAGTAGCAATGGGGTTGGCTCAAGTCTTTATTAACAAAGAACATTCTCTTTCATCTATAAAAAAATTCTTAAAGATGCGTCGACAGTATTGAATTACCAGCAGCCTGTGAAGATCAGCTGGACGGGTGTGGACACATGCTGGTGAAGCGCACAGGCTTAGTGGGCTGAGCGGGATCTTGATCGTGGGGCTGGTGTATGGATCCACCGTGGGATTCCGTCTGCAGAGGAGGATGTAGGGGGCCGTCACATCCCCCAGGCCTCCCTGCTGTCTCTTTAACACAGGCAAAAAAGGTCCCCGGCAATATAACAGTCAATGAACTTCCAGTTTAAATTGTGTACATTTTTAAATTGTAAGATTTTTACTGTATATTGATGCATAGTGTGATTCAATAAATTGCTTGTAATTTAAAAACTATTTAATATTCAAAATAAATATAGTTATATATTTATAAAACTCTGTTGCCGCGTTTCTTCTATGTTTTGTCCATGTGCAAGGACCTGGGTGGGTGGCCTGGCCCTGCCCTGCTGGGAGCGCCCACAGCCTGTGCCCGGGGCCCCTGCCCTGGTCCCTTTGGAGCTTGTGTGCCGGGACAGACTTAAACTCCCCACACTCCTGAGGACATAAAGCTTTGTGTCACCACTGGAAAACCAAACCTGTTTAGTGTTCGTGCCCCCTTGAAGCATGTCTATAATCCATGCCTTTGCACTCTCATGAATTTCGGAAGCATTTTCATTTCCAAAGACCTCGATTGGCCCAGCCTCAAATGAGCTCTAGGCCAAGAGAAGAACTAACCTTGGCTCCAAGCCAGCCTTTCTGTGCCCACCCCCTGGCCCCCCACCCCACCCCACCATGGCTCCTCTGAGTCCCCACCCAGAAGTACTGAGACAGAGCAGCGAGACCCATGAGTGTGGAGCTCTGGCCTGCCAGCCAGCGTGACACTCACAGTCACCACACCCCTAGCAGCCCCGAATGGTCCCTCCCTGAGCAAGATGCTGCTTTGGCTGGGCGTGGTGGCTCACGCCTGTAATCCCAGCACTTTGGGAGGCCGAGGCGGGTGGATCACTTGAGGTCAGGAGTTCAAGACCAGCCTGGCCAACGTGGAGAAACCCCGTCTTTACTAAAAATACAAAAATTAACTGGGCGTGGTGGTGCATGCCTGTAATCCCAGCTACTCGGGAGGCTGAGGCAGGAGCATCGCTTGAACCCGGGAGGCGGAGGTTGCCATGAGCCGAGATCATCTCGCTCCACTGCACGCCAGCCTGGGCAGCAAGAGCGAAACTCCGTCTTAAAAAAAAAAGGCGTTCCCATGGACAGCCTCCCCACCCCCAACTCGGGGTCCGCCCCCAGCCCGTAGGAGCCCCAGGTTCCCCTAAACATCCCGGGCAGCGGGGCGGGGGAGCCCCTGGGAGATGCCGGCGTTTTCGCGGAGCGGCTCGTCCCGGAGTGCTCCTGGGACTTGGGCTCTGTGCTGAGCCTGAACCGGGGCTGCCCCTCCGTCCGGCTGCTCCCAGGGACCTGTTTCCCCATCCGCGGAATGGGCCCGGGGCCCCGCCAGGAGTGGAGAGGCCGGGGAAGGAGGGCCGCGGGAGGCATGGATGCGGGGGTGCTGTGTCGGGGGGAGGGTCGGGGAAAGCGGGTGGGGGGAGGCTGTCTCGGGCACAGATGTGGGCTAGGCGAGTGGGGAAGGTGCGGGTGGAAATTGAGGGGGAGGATGGGGACAAGCAGGTTGTGGGGAGGCTGTCGGGGGACGGGAGTAGGGGAGGTGGGGACGCAGGCTGTCTCGCGAAGGCTGTAGGGGGAGGATGGGGAGAGACGGATGGGGGGAAGCTATCTCGGGGCGGGTAGGGGAGGCTATAGGAGGAGGAGGGGGAGAGGCGGTGGGGGAGGCTGTCTGGGGGAACGAGGGTGGGGGGCTGTCGGGGGAGGATGGGAGAGGCGGTGGGGGAGGCTGTCTGGGGGGACGAGGGTGGGGGGACTGTAGGGAGAGGATGGGGAGAGGCGGGCGGGGGAGGTTTTCTGTCTTGGGGGCGGGGCGGAAGCTGGGGGCGGGGCTGCGCGGCCACCTGGTCTGGAAGCCCCAGGCGCCGGCCGCCCGCCCGCAGGTGCCGCCACCGCTGCCCGCGCCAGCCCGGGACACCCGGACCTCGGCCCCGCCCCGGCCCCGCCCCCGCCCCGAGGGCTCATTTGCATGCGTCCGCGGCCCCGCCCGGGGCGGCTAAAGCGACGTGTCCTTGTCCCCCGTGGGCAGCCTCGGTGCGTGCGGCCGCGGATCCCCAGGTAACCCGGGAGCTGGGAACTCGGGTGGGGCCACGGGGAGGGAACCCAGGGGCAGGACCTGGCGGCGGGGCTGTGGGGGTTGGGGGGAAACCCGGGTGGGGGACTTCTGGTCTGTCCGGAGCCCCCACGGGGGCCATCCACGTGGTGGGATTGGGGGCTGCCGCCAGGCCCTGGCCATTGCCGACCTCTGACCTCCACGGCTGCCCCATGTCTGCAGCGGTTCTGGCCCCAGTGCTGTCCCTGCACGTGTCACGTCCAGCGGGGCAGGACAGCGAGAGCCTGGTGGCTGGAGTCACTGCCCGCCCACGGGGCGAAGGAGTCAGTGCCGCCTCCGGCAGAGGCGCCCCCTAAGCTAGGGTGGGGGACGCGTCTCAGGGTGGTCTAGGCAAAGTGTCAAAGGTCACCAAGCTCAGGAGGCACTGGGGGGCCGTGAGGGGCGTGAAGCCAGAGGAAGATCTAGGGGCCAGGGTGAGTCGCCCAGGAGGAAGGGGGACGCAGGGACAGGGACAGGTTCCAGAAGTCTGTATGAGGTAAAGCAGGGGCGTGGGGTGGGGTCAGCCCAGGGCTAAGCGTGTGAACAGAAGGATCTCCAGTCGCGGAGCGCCACCCCCTGCCCCTGGTACCATTGTTGTCAGCAAGTGGGAAGCTGCCGGGGACGGCACCCCAGAGGGTCCCCTGGCCATGTGGGGGTGACCACAGAGTGTCCTGTGTTCTGGATTTCAGCTCCAAGGGCCTCACCTCCCCGCCGCCACCTCCTGGGACAGCCAGTCCAGGGCCATGAAGACCAAGAACCGGCCCCCGCGGCGCCGGGCCCCGGTGCAGCACACAGAGGTCACCCCTGGGGAGGGGACGCCAGAGGGGTCCCTGCCGAACCCGGGGCCAGAGCCGTCCAAGGGTCTGCGGAGCCGGCCGGCCCGGGCTGCAGCAGGGGCGAGGGGCGAGGGCGGGCGCAGGCGTCCAGGCCCCTCGGGACCCGGTGGCCGTCGTGACAGCAGCATCCAGCGGCGGCTGGAAAGCAACGAGAGGGAGCGGCAGCGGATGCATAAGCTCAATAACGCCTTCCAGGCCCTCCGTGAAGTCATCCCGCACGTGCGCGCCGATAAGAAGCTCTCCAAGATCGAGACACTCACACTGGCCAAGAACTACATCAAATCACTGACGGCCACCATCCTGACCATGTCCAGCAGCCGCCTCCCGGGCCTGGAGGGGCCGGGCCCCAAGCTCTACCAGCACTACCAGCAGCAGCAGCAGCAGCAGGCGGCTGGGGGCACGTTGGGGGCCACCGAGGCCCAGCCCCAGGGCCACCTGCAGAGGTACTCCACCCAGATCCACAGCTTCCGAGAGGGCACCTAACGCCCAGCCCTGGGTGGGGGTGGAAGTGGCCGCGGCTGCCTGGCCTGCTCCTCCCAGCCCCAGTCCCTCCAAGCCGCGAGCCCCAAATGGGCGGGGACACCCCACAAGGACGCGGCCTCAGCGGTTCCATTTTCCCCCGAACATTCAGCCATTTCCCTGGAGCAATTTTTCCTGCCCCACTGGGGACCAGCGAGTGGCCTAGTTGAGGCCGTGGCCCTGGAGAGCGGCGTGAGGCCCAAGCCTTTGGGTAGGGCCCAGGCAGATCTGGATTTTTCATTGAGCCAGGCAGTCTCCTTGAAAAGGAGGAAAAGTTGAAAAACCTTCTTAGCCTTGGCACCAACGATTCTTCACCCTGACTTCCTCCAGGGCAAGGGGAGATCCCAGGAAAAGGGTTACCTGCAGGTTTTCCGAAGCCAAGGCCCTGGCAAGGGACCCCCGCCTCCAACCTTCATTGTAGGGCTACATGGGGCCTGGGCTCAGCATCCGCATTTGGGGTAAACTGAGGCCTGGGACAAGCCTGGCAGAGCCCAAGGCTGCTCAGGGAGTGGGGCCAATCTGAGATGGTTGGAGCTGCCAGAAAATCTAATCAGATGACCTCAAATTCATCCTCAAAGGTTGAATAGTGGGGAGGAGCTGGAGTCTCTTCCTCCCTCCTCCCGAGTGGGGGCTCCTGGATGTGGTGACCCCAGGCTGTGCCTGGTTGTGGAGGGTCTGGGGCAGGGTGTGAGGGGTGCTGTGGAGCTGGAGCAGGAGACAGGGCTGGGTGTTCCTGGTGCAGCCCTTCTGGGCATGGGAGAGAAGCCCCAAGGCCCTTTCTTGCCCCCCAAGAGTGGCTCTGAGGCCTCCTGCTCAGCTCCGGCCCGCGCAGGGACCAAGTATGCCCCACTCCAGCCCCCGCCACCGCCGTTACTTATTCTCACTGATGTGGGGTTATCATATAATTGGCACCATGCTGTGTCTGTAGGACATTACGATGTGCTTGGGTCCTGGTCTGAGTTGGCAGCCCGTTGGGTCTCTCTGCCTGGTGGAGCCTTGGGGTGGCAGGTATATCCCTTCCCCCACCCAGGTACTTCATCCTCATGGCTGGGCCTGGCGGCTTGGCACGTCTCTGCCGCCCCAAGCCCAGCTTCCTTCTGCTGGGCGTTCCTGCCCCACTGGCTCTGCCGGACTTGGCCACTTGGCTCTCCCCTCCCTCATGCCTCTGCCCAGAGATGTCCTGAAGGCCCTCAGGGCCAAGCTGGCCCAGGGATGTGGCTGCCACAGCTGAGACCAAGGGCCCTGGTTGGCCCGTCCCCACCAGGTGGCCTTGCCCTCCCCAAGGTGGGGGTCGTGGTGCCAAAGGCTGCATGTACCAGCAGGCTTGGGGTCACGCCTAGCCACGTAAGGACACAGGTACCCTGAGTATCTGGCATTGGCAGCTTCAGGCCTGATTTTCCTGGTCAGGGCCCCTTAAGGTGGCCCGGGCACGTAGGTCTCATTTCGATGAGCCTTTATCAGAGGCCTGGTCTGGTCCTGGCCCTACCGCCCCGGCTGCCCTTCAGCACAGCTCGGGGTGGGGACTCCGGGATGCTGGGTCTGCCCCTTGGGAGGGGGCAGTCTGGAAGGTCAGGGTGGTCCACCACTGTGGGCTGAGATTGGATGCAGGTGGGAGCTTGGGACAGCGAGAGCTCGGGGCTCCCCTGCTGTGGGACACCTGCCCAGCGGGGACTCAAGATGACAAAGACCTCACCAGCGGGGGTACTCAGGTGCTACAAACCTGGCAGCTCTTGTTTCCGGCTGAGCCATGGCCAGAGCAGGGCTCAGTCCGCCCCTGAACTTGCTGAATGGACCGACAAGCTGAGCCCGAAAGCCCAGAAGAGCCTCGGTCCAGGAGACGAAGACCGGACCCGGTGTCTAGCACAGCCCAGGGCTTCCCGGGGGGCAGCAGGAGGGCCTGGGGGTCACCGCCTTCAGGACAATGGCCTCAGTGGCTCTTTCTGCCCTGAACTAGCACCCGCACCTCCTCTGCTTCCTAAAGGGTGACCTGGGCCGAGCAGCCAGTCCTTCTTCCCCTGAGGCCAGAGGGGACACCCTGTGGCCACATCACACAGGATACTCAGTAGCCATAGTCTCGCTTCGGGGTGTCCAGTGTTTCGAGGAGGAGAGGGGACAGGGGCCAGGCCCACTCCCTTGGCCCTCCTCTTGGACCCTAAGGCCAGGCTGGATCCTTTTATCCTGTGGGGAGCCCCTGCCTCGGCCATCGGGCTGAGTTCCCTCAAGTCCCCGCATAAGTGGGTGAGAGACCCACGCGCCGTCCCCCGGGGCTGTGGACGCACCCACCCTTCGGCAGACAGATGCCCTGAGAGCTCCGGAGGCGCGATCCCCATCCCCACCCGCGGAGAAGCCAGAACCGTGATTGTTGCGTCTGGGAAAACCCAGCCGGAGCCGCACGGCCCGTGCCCCCGCTGTAATTGTGCTGAAAATGATTCTCAAATGACCCAAACTGGCTCTTATTTTTTCTAATGGCCCTCTCAAAGTATTCATGAAATTGATGCTGTGTCATAAAACAAAAAATAAAAGATTTCACGGCAATGTCTGCTTCAGGCACGCGGGGAACCACACGTTTTAATCAATCAATGTTATCGATAAAAACACCAGGGCATGGACACTCCAGGGGAAATGTTTATTGAGTAAAGCATCTGAGGAAGTGATGCTGGGCAGGTAAACAGTTGGTGCTCAGCAGCGAGAGGACGCGTCGCTCTACCGTTCTGCAGGGTGACGCCCTCCCCCTACCTCACTGAGAGCCACGTGCAGACACAGCAGGCCACAGCAGAATGCACAGGTCACTGTTGTAGGGGAACAAACCGTAATGCCCAAAGAAAACCTGATAGAGAAATGTAAACAGACAGGACAGGGTGGTTCCAGGTGGCCGCCACCGTCAGGACCTTCCCGTGATTGATCTGAGAGCTTCCCAGCCGGCGGCACTGCGACCCACTTCCAGAAACACCGGAACACCAGGTCTCTCAGATGCCGGCGGGCGGGGCCCCAGGGAGACCTTTCTCAGCATCAGCTTTTGGGTGACAAACCCCATATTGTACAAACACAACGGACCCCCTGCTGACAGTGAGACCAGGACCCTAGGAAGGTCAGGTGATGGCACAGTCATCCCCTCTCCAACCGGGCAGAGCCTGGGGTTGGGCTCTGATGACCTCCCGGGCAAAGTGTCCAGGTGGAGGAAGCAAACCCCCAAATGGGGCACAGAGGGATAAAAAGCAGCTGAGAGGCCGCTGGATGGGTCGGGGCCACTTGGCCGACGCTTTCTGCCTCGCCTGGCCGGGCCGGGCTCTCGCCACAGGATGGAGCGTGACTGTGCGCCCTGCTCCATGTGCAGGATGGGCTGAGGGTCCGTGTGCACAGCCCATGGCCACCGCTGACGGACACAGTCCTGCTCCCCGCAGGAGCCTGCAGTCTGCACCCCCTACAACATGATCATGATCTGATCCAAGAAGCCCCTGTCCGCCAGCACGTCTGGGGAAGGGGCCGAAAGGGGGTTGGTGACGGTGACTGCGCACACGGACACTGCCTCCGGCCACAGGGCAGCCTCTCATCCTCTCCCAGCCTCCTGTCTGGTACCCCGGCCCCCTCAGGGAAGAGAACATCCCATCCAATCCCATCTACTCCAGTGTTATTTCCAATCTGCTGTCTCCTTCCTTCACTTTTTTTTTTTTTTTTTTTTTGAGATGGAGTCTCACTCTGTCGCCCAGGCTGGAGGGCGTCGGCACGATCTCAGCTCCCTGCAGCCTCCGCCTCCTGGGTTCAAACGATTCTCCTGCCTCAGCCTTCCAAGTAGCTGCGATTACAGGTGCCCGCCACCATGCCCAGCTAATTTTGTTTTTTTTTGTATTTTTAGTAGAGATGGGGTTTCACCATGTTGGCCAGTCTGGTCTCAAAACTCTTGACCTCAGGTGATCTGCACACCTCAGCCTCCTAAAGTGCTAGGATTACAGGCGTGAGCCACGGCGCCCGGCCTCCTTCCTTCACTTTTGAAATGAAAGCCTCTTTGCAAGTCCTGCTCTGAGAAATGGTCACTGCATATGGTAAAGCGGCCCTGAGCCCCACAGCCATCTTGCTTGGTCAGGGGTGGCGGGGCCCGGGTGCTGTCTGAGATGCCAGCTCAGGCGGGCTCCATCCTGGGCTCCGCTGCCCCAGGCCCGGTGTTCCTGGAGGGCTCCAGGTTCTGGGTTCTAGTCCTGGAAAGGCAGGAGGGAGAGGGGAAGGGAAGGGTGGGAGGCCCCTCCCACCCCATGCCCCACACCACCAAGGCTCCTTGCAGACGGGGACATGTGCAGGAGTGTCCGTGGAGCTTCACATTTCGGGGCCGTCTCAACCAGTGCCTGTGAAGTGGCCGCAGCCTTGGGGCCAGGTTCCCTCCAGAGTCCACCAGGGCGACATCGCTCTCACAGTACACACTTCAGCACAAGAATGGCTCAGCCTTGATCGCCCAAACCGGGCACCATCACTGCATCTAGGTGCGTGGGGGAGCCTCAGCAGCAGACGGGGCCATGGGCCTCTGGCGGGGCACTTGGCTCCTGCTCCTGGGACGAGCTCCGGGGGGCCCTGGTGGCATTGGCCCGGACAGAGATATGGTCCCAGCCTCCCTGGAAGGAGAGAGCTATGTCACCAGGGGACTCGGGGACTCCAGGATCCTGGAGGGGCTCTGCCTGGGGGCCTCCCTCCAACCCAGACCCCGGGTCCCAGGGGACGGTCCCACAGGACACAAGGTGACCACACAGCCCCAGACCATGGCCCCCGCTCACCCCGATGCCGTAGTCCCAGCCATGGCCCTTGGGCTCGTGGGGCTGCACGCCCGTGCGATGACACACCGTCCCCCGGCTCAGGCTGTGGCTGCCCTGCACTTTGTTGGCGATCACCCAGACCTGGAGCACACACCCCATGAAGCTCTCAGCCCCAGCTGCCGTGGGACGGCTGGGCATGGGATGGGGGAGACCAGAGAGGGAACCAGAGCACCCCAAGCGCCCGATACCCCCTGAGCACCCCCACCTGGTCCAGAGGCCCCACGGACACTCGACACACGTTGTTGGACACGTGCTCCCAGCTGGAGCCCTGCGGGTAGCTGGGCGTGATCCCCTGGCGATACCACAGGTTTCCTGGGGAAAGAAGCAGTGAAGATAAAGAGAAAGACCTTCCTGGCCCCTCCTGCCCGTGCGGCCCAGCAGCCAGTGGCCAGGCCCCGCTCTAACCACTTCAGAGTTTGGGAAGCTGCCGGGGAGGCAGGAGGGTCCTGGCCCCTGAGTCAGGGCCACAGCCTCCTCCACTTCTCCACACTCAGGAGCCTGGGCTGCGGCCAGCTCTGCCTTCTGCACACTCAGGGCGTCCCCCAAGCCTCATAATCACCCTATTGTGCTGGGCACGGCCGGCGTCCTGATCCTCTTTCTGGGGAAGCAGAAACTGTGGACAAGGGAAGTCCTAGCCAGAGCAATCAGGCAAGAGAAAGAAAGAAAGGGCATCCAAATCGAAAAAGAGGAAGTCACGGTGTTTCTGTTTGCCCATGATAGGATCAAATACCTAGAAAACCCTAAAGACTCCTCTAAAAGACTCCTAAGTTTGACACATGAGTTCGGGAAAGTCTCAGGTTACAAAATCAATGCACACAAATGAGTAGCACTGCTACATGCCAGCAGCAACCAGGCTGAGAATCAAATTAACCCCTTTTACAACAGCTGCAAAAAATAACACAAAATGCCTGGGAATGTATATAACCAAGGAGGTGAAAGATCTCCACAAGGAGAACTACAAAACACTGCTGAGAGAAATCAGAGATGATAGAAACAAATGGAAATGCATCCCATGCTCATGGATTGATGAGTATGGGATGAATCAGTGGAAAAATCAATATCATGAAAATGACCATACTGCCCAAAGCAATCTACAGAGTCAATGCAATTTCTATTAAAATACTGTCATCATTTTTTACAGAATTAGAAAAAAAAAATCCTAAAATTCATATGGAACCCACAAAGAGCCTGAATGTCCAAAGCAATTCTAACCAAAGAGAATGAATCTGGAGGCATCACAATACTGGACTTTAAATTATACTACAAGCCTATGGTAACAAAAACAGTATGGTGCTGCTATAAAAACAGACACATAGCCCACCCCCTGCCAATGTATTATACACCAGTTGATACCTAAGTAGTTTTTGGGGATGATATATTACTTACACATTTTCTATGTAGTAAATAGGTATGTGTATGTGCGTGGGTGTGTATCTGATTACTTTGTTGGAGTGATTCGTATGGTTTGGAACTGTTTGGGCCAAGTTTATGCAAAAATCTACATTTTTGAGTAAACTCCCCATGACTAGAGTAAGTTTCCCCAGTATTTGAGAATTCTTCACTTCCCAAAGCTGTACAAACATCAGATAATCAGTATTTGTAAGGATCGATAATGTAACTTATAATGAAATTGCTTTCTCAGTTATTAACGTTAACTGGATCGTCTTCATGTAGCCTTATAACTCATTTGTGCTATTCCATTTTCCTCTGTTCCTTTTATTTTCACTTCCCTTATAATGTTAGTCTCTTTGTACTGATTTCTGAAGAGTTCATTTATGATTAAAGAGGATAACATTTTGTCTAGAATTGCAAATATGTTTTTTCTCATTCATGTTATTGTGGTGTTTTATTTTTTTGGTTATACAGAAGTTGTAAATTGAAATGTAATCTTGTTCTGTTTTATGAAAAAAAAAAAATAGACACATAGACCAATGGGACAGAAGAGAGAACCAAGAAATAAAGCCAGATATCTACAACCCACTGATCTTTGAGAAAGCGTACAAAAGCAGAAATTGGGGAAAGGACAGTTTATCCAATCAGTGGTGCTGGGAAAACTGGAAGTTGCATGTACAATAATGAAACTGGATCTGTCTCTCTCACCGTGTTAAAAAATCAACTCAAGATGAATCAAGGACTTACATCTAGACCTAAAACCATAAAAATTCTACAAGAAAACCTAGGAAAAGCTATTCAAGGGCTTTGCCTCGGCAAAGAATTTCTGACTAAGATCCCAAAAGCAAATGCAACAAAAAGAAACATATATAAAGGAGTCCTAATTAAACTAAAAAGCTTCTGCAGAGCAAAAGGAGTAATCATCAGAGTAAAGAGACATCCCACAGGATGGGAGAAAATATTTGCAAACTATGCAACTGACAAAGGACTAATAACCAGAATCTAGAAGGAGTCAAACAAATCAGCACACACACACACACACAAAACCAATAATCCCATCCAAAAGTGGTCAAATGACATGAATAGACATTTCTCAAAAGAAGACATGCGGCTGGGCGCGGTGGCTCACATCTTTAATCCCAGCACTTTGGGAGGCTGAGGCGGGCGGATCACCTGAGGTCGAGAGTTCGAGACCAGCCTGACCAACACAGAGAAACCCCGTCTCTACTAAAATACAAAATTAGCCGGGTGTGGTGACATATGGCTGTAATCCCAGCTACTTGGGAGGCTGTGGCAGGAGAATCGCTTGAACCCAGGAGGCAGAGGTTGCAGTGAGCTGAGATTGCATCCACTGCTTTCCAGCCTGGCAACAAGAGCAGAACTCTGTCTCAAAGAAAAAAAAAAAAAAGAAGATATGCAAATGACCAACAAACATATGAAAAAATGCTCAATACCACTAATCATCCGAGAAATGCAAATCCAAACCACACTGAGATATTAATACCATTCGATTTCTGCAAGACTGGCCATTATTATAAAGTCAAAAAACAACAGAGCCAGGCGCGGTGGCTCATGCCTGTAATCCCAGCACTTAGGGAGGCAGAGGTGGGCAGATCACCTGAGGTCAGGAGTTAGAGACCAGCCTGCCCAACATGGTGAAACCCCGTCTCTACTAAAAATACAAAAAAATTAGCTGGGCATGGTGGCGGGCACCTGTAATCCCAGCTACTTGGGAGTCTGAGGCAGGAGAATCGCTTGAACCTGGGAGGTGGAGGTTGCAGTGAGCCGAGATCACACCACTGCACTCTAGCTTGGGCAACAAGAGTGAAACTCCATCTCAAAAAAAAAAGATTTTTTTAATGGTACATTTTATTTTTTATTTTTTAATTTTTATTTTATTTTTTGAGACAGAGTCTTGCTCTGTCACCCAGGCTGGAGTGCAGTGGCATGTCTTGGCTCACTGCAATCTCCTCCTCCCAGGTTCAAGTGATTCTCTTGCCTCAGCCTCCTGAGTAGCTGGGACTACAGGCACTTTGGGAGGCTGGCACTTACGCGCCACCACACTTAGCTAATTTTTGTGTTTTTAGTAGAGATGGGTTTCACTAAGTTGGCCAGGGTGGTCTCAAACTCCTGACCTCAAGTGATCTGCCCACCTCGGGCTCCCAAAGTGCTGGGATTACAGGCATGAGCACTGTGCCCGGCTAATGGTACGTTTTAAAATAACTGAAAGAGGGCCAGGTGTGGTAGCTCACGCCTGTAATCCCAGCACTTTGGGAGACCGAGGTGGGTGGGTCACCTGAGGTCAGGAGTTCAAGTCCAGCCTGGCCAATATGGTGAAACCCCGCCTCTACTAAAAATATAAAAATCAGCCAGGTGTGGTGGCCTGTGTCTGTAATCCTAGCTACTTGGGAGGCTGAGGCAGGAGAATCGCTTGAACCCAGTAGGTGGAGGTTGCAGTGAGCGGAGATCGCACCACTGCACTCCAGCCTGAGAGACAAGAGCGAAACTCCATCTCAAAAAAAAATAATAATAATAATAATAACTAAAAGAGTATAATTGGATTGTTTGTAACATAAAGGCTTGAGGGGATGGATACTCCCTTTCTTCTGCTGTGATTATTATGTATGGCATGCCATATTATGTATCAAAACATCTCATGTACCCCATAATATATACACCCACTCTGTACTCACAAAAATTAGTTGTTGTTTTTTTTTGAGACAGTCTCACTGTGTCATGCAGACCACGTTGGCCAGGCTGGTCTCGAACTCCTGACCTCAGGTGATCCGCTGGCCTCAGCCTCCCAAAGCGCTGAGATTACAGGTGTGCGCCACCATGCCCAGTCAAAACATTAAAAATTTTAAAAAAGAGCAACTTGCCATTCTCATCCAGGGCATACACCGACGTCTGCCCCACGGACACCTGCTTCAGCCTCTGTCTTGGCGGGGATGGGATGTGGTACCAGCAGTCACCTGAGAAGGGGAGGCTGACTCAGGCACACGGCCACCTCCTGCTTATGTGGGCCAGGTGGGGCTGAGGGCCTCGGTCCCCAGCTGCCTCTCAGATGTGGAGCCTGGTGTCAGCTGTGGGCCACACAGAGCTGAGCCGTGCGCTGCCATCCACCCAGCACCATGCCTGGAGCTCTGGAAGCCGTGGCGGGCTCTGATGGACTCATCTCACCAGCGCAACACAAAGGCTTCCAGGGCAGCTCACGGTGGAGACCCAGCCTCAGGGGCTGCCCCCCTAACCCATCCCTGTGTAGAGGGCAGCTGAGTACCAGTGTCCCCGTGTTGGATACTGGACATCTGGAGAAAAACAAGCCAGCACAGGCCGTCCTCCCAGACGGCCACTAGAGTGGTCACTGTGGAGTAGACCCTGCAGGGCCAAGACACAGGGGCCACCGTGGGAAGGGCCAGGCAGGCCTGGCTCCGGCTGCCCCATCGCCAGGGTGACCACCTCCCAGTCAGTCCCAGAGTGGGGGGACACGGCTTCTGGGGGACCCTGGCCCAGAGGGGATGTTTGGCAAACGTCAGCTTGGACGGAAGGTGAGCACTGCAGGGGCTCCTGGGGCGCGGCACTCACCGGCCGGCTGCGAGGGGTACACGGAGCCCCGGTAGAAGGCGGAGCCGTCCCTTGCCACGGCCCACACCTGGTAGCAGGCCCCGATGGAGATGGAGGCGAAGGGCTGGTCAGTGCCAACGTGCAGCCAGGAGGAGCCCTGGGGACGGCGAGGAGGGGTGCTGAGATCACCAGGGCCCCCACCCCCAGGGCCCCACCTCCAGGCCCAGCAGAAATGGGCCTAGCGGTTGGGCAGCACGGGTGGCTGGGGGACAGCCGGGAATCACACAGCCCCACCCAGCCTGATCTCGGTGCTTGTTGAAATCCTGGGCGTATCTCATCCTCCTGCGAGCAGGGAAAGCGCCCCTGTGGGCGTGTGCACCTCACCGCGGTGCTGACCACCAAGGACCAGGTGCCAAAGAACCACGGTGTCCCCTGGGCCCACCTCTGTCACCCCCGCCCCACTGGCCTCATTCCTGGGCCAACTGCCCCAGGGCACAGGGACCCACTCGGACCACAGGCAGTGTCCACTGGTCCTAGGGGCTTGTCCTGAGCAGGGTCCCAGCCCAGCTGGACTCCAGAGGAAGGTCCTCATTGCAGGAAGAATCTGGCCCCGGCACTCACCGCGGGGTTGAGCGCCGACACGCCCAGGCGGCACAGCACATCCCCCTTGTCACTGATGGCCCAGAGGGCAATGCTGTGCCCGCTCCGCTCGGCATCCGGGCTCTCCGGGATGATGGACACGTCCCTGAGGGTGATGGGGGGCACCTCCAGCCAGGGCCCGCTGGTCACCAGCTTGCATTTTCTGTACAGTGGAGAGCGGACACAGCCCGGGGACCCCAAGGTGACCGCCAGGCTCCAGGGCCTCCCCCACTGGAGCCAGGAGGAGGAAAGCAGTCAACCCCGGGGTGGGTGGAAAGAGGGGCCCAGAGGTGGCCTCCTCCCCACCCCCACCCCACCCCACCCCATCCCCACCCCACCCCACCCCATCCCCACTCCCAGCCAGGTGGCGTTCTCTGTCCAGCTTACAGGTGGAGCGTGCCAGTGACATTTCTCTTATTTGTTCATGAAAACAAACTCTTCTGAAACCAGAGAGCACTGCGAGCCTGCGGGCATTTCCTGGGCTGACATTTACTTAGATTCAGCTTCCCTCTTCACCCTACTCCCCACTGCTTCTTCCCCTGGGACTGAGGTCAGAGGCCAGATGTGGCCCGGGGTGCGGGGAACCAGAGCTCCCTCAGGGCTGGCTCCTCCAGGAGCCTGTCTGTGACAGTCACCCTGCAGCCCTGCCTCACCTGGCCCAGCACCTCCTCCTCACAAAATCCTTCATCGTTTTGGACCCATGGTATGAGCTGCAAGGAGGAAGAAGATGAAATCAGGGCCACTTCGTGGAAGTTTCTGGAAAGGGACCGTGCACGTCAACATTCTTGTTCTACCCGTTACAGGGCATGGGGACTGGGTGGAAGCCATGGACGGGGTTCAGAGGAGGAGGTGTCACCACGCGTGGCTCTTGGGAGACGCTTCCTGGCTGCCCCTGCAGGGTCAGGGCTGAGTGCAGCCCCAGGGACCTGCAGGGAGGGCCTCCCGGGGGTTGGGGCCTCCCAGGGGCTGAAGGCTCCCTGGGGAAGGGGGTCCGGTCCTCTCTGGGGCTGGAGCATAGCAGTCACCTGTCAGGGGTCAGGGTAAGAGGACTCAGCCCTCCCCTCCCCAGGCCCCGTCAGAGCCCTTTTGGGGAGCAAGAGCTCTCGGTCAGGATGAGGCCCGAGGCTGAGGGGAGGGTGGTCCAGGAGGCCTGGCTGTGGCCGACGGGATGGTCCTGGTCTGCTCAGAAGCCACCTGGCTCTGGCCCCAGCTCAGGCTGTCCTGACTGCATCTTCCAACAGGCTGAGGCTGTGCCATGAAGGGTCTGCACACACCGTGCACCTGCGCCACCAGGGTCCAGGGCCTCGGGACGGGGACTGCATCTCTCTGAGGGGCCCACGCTGCCCTTTCAACTGACATCTCGTGTTGAACCCCCATCACTCAGGGCCTGGCTCAAAGCCCCCAAGAGCTGACCCTGCGAAGGCTGTCGAGGCCACTCGCCCTCCTCAAGCCCCTCAGTCTGGTGCCCCGGGTGCCACCATCTGACCCTCCCAGAGCCCGTGCCTGGCACAGCAGGGATGAACGTGGCATGGGGGAGCCATGGCGCTCCTACCCGTGCCATGCACAGAGGCCAGAGGTGCCATGTGTGCCGGGAACAGTCTCCTGGGTCCCTCCCAGCCCCTCCGCTGGCCCCTCCCCCTCCAGTAGCAGGGCTGGCACCAGGGATCTGCTCCTTGGCCAGGTCTAGGGGGCAGGGTTCAACCTGGAAGAGTAGTGAGGACGGAGGCCACACACTCCAGGGCCCTGACACTCAGGACCTGGCCCGAAGGCCCTGTGCAGGGAGAGGCTTACGCAGGGAAGTCGCTGGCGTACTGCCACCCCTCCTGGTCCGTGCCCCCCGGGACGCTGAAATCCACGAACCAGTCGGAAACCTGGGAGGAGTGGGTCAGTGAGGATGGGAACCCCCAAATCCAGATGGCACTCAGAACACTCGAGGAGGGGCGAGGAGGGGTGGGAGGGCGGATTCCCAACCCCCCAGGGGGCAGCGGGGCCTCACCCAGGCCCACTGCAGGGACGGGGGTTTCGTGCCAGCCTTGGTGCACTCCTGCAGCCCCGAGGCATCGCTCCACATGTACCGGTCCGTAGGCAGACCCCTGCGACAGGACAACAGGGCGGGTGACGAGGGAGACTGGGGAACCAACCGGCTCACTCAGACACCCCCATAACACCCCTGGTGGCAGCACCACACGGAAGCACCGAGCTCCAGTCTCAGAGCCAGCCGCCTCCAGACGCTCGCACTCCTAAGAGGTGACAGCCCGCTGGGCACGGCGGCTCATGCCTGTAATCCCAGCACTTTGGGAGGCTGAGGCGGGGGAATCACCTGAGGTCAGGAGTTCGACACCAGCCTTGTCAACACGGTGGAACCCCGTCTCCACTAAAATATAAAAAATTAGCCAGGCGTGGTGGTGGATGCCTATAATCCCAGCTACTTTGGAGGCTGAGGCAGGGGAATCGCTTGAACCCGGGAGGCAGAGGGTGCAGTGAGCCAAGATTGCACCACTGCACTCCAGCCTGGCAATAGAGCAAGACTTCGTCTCAAAAAAAAAAAAAAAAAAACTGGGGGTGGGGGGAAATGCATAGAGAAGAGTTTCTTTCTCCTACCCCCCTCCCCCTCCCCTCCCCCTCCCCTCCCCTCCCCTCCCTTTCCTTCCCTTCCTTCCACAGCTATCGCTGTGTCACCCAGGCTGGAGTGCAGGGGTATGATCATAGCTCATTGCAGACTTGAATTCCTGGGCTCAAGTGATCCTCCCACCTCAGCCTCCTGAGTAGCTGGCACTACAGACATGTGCCACCACACCTGGCTAGTTTATTTTTAAATGTCCTGTAGAGATGGAGTCTTGCTTTGTTGCCCAGGCTGATGTCACCTCCCAAAGCACAGGGATGACAGGTGTGAGTCATCACACATGGCCACATTTCTCTTGTTCAAACCATGTGGTCTGTGGTACTTTGTTAGTGTCACAACAAGACACTCGAGTAGCGGGAAGCAGCACATGGGGCAGTTTTGTGGGGGCGGCTGTGAGGCTGAGATGCCTGGAGAGCACAGCTGGGGCACGCATTTGTGATGACCAGCTGTGGCCCTTTCGGGCCTCTCTGAGACAAATGTGGGTGCACAGCCCTGCCCTGTCCTCCGTAAGGACTGAGGAGGACGTGAGGAGGGGGTGGAGATCCAAGTGTGTTGGCAGGCTGTGTGGACAATGCCCACAGTCGAGGCGGAGGTGTTCAGGATGGAAATATTTTGGCAATGTGTGTCAACCGCCTTGGAAAATCTCAAATCCCCTGATTCACTGGGGTAAACACACAGACACACAAATATTTACACACAAGGACATCCTTTAAACGGTTCCATAGGACGCTGAAAAGGTCACTTATGGTCGAGACATCCAAGGCTGAGTAAAGTCAGATACACTGGGTCCACCCCGGGTACGGAATGGTGAGGCCATGGAGCCACCTCCCTGTGCCTGGCCTCATCTGCCCCCAACACACAGGATGGTCGGAAGGCCACACCCCACATGCTAATCGCAGTTGCTGTCTTTGGCTGGTGAGATTAGAGTCGTCAGAGAGTTTGTTGTTTCTCTGACTGTTTATTTCATCAATTTGGAAAAGGTAGAAGCGGAGGCCGGGTGTAGTGGCTCACACCTGACGCCTGTAATCTCAACACTTTGGGAGGCTGAGGCGGATCTCGGGAGTTCAGGAGTTGGAGACCAGCCTGACCAACATGGTGAAATCCTGTCTCTACTAAAAATACAAAAATTAGCCAGGTATGGTGGCGGGCGCCTGTAATCCCAACTACTCGGGAGGCTGAGGTAGGAGAATCGCTTGAACCCGGGAGGCAAGGGCTGCAGTGAGCCAAGATCAAGCCATTGCACTCCAGCCTGGGCGACAGAGTGAGACTGTCTCAAAAAACAAAACAAAACAAAACAAAAACAAAGAAAACCAGGAGAGGAAATGAACTGCATTTCTTTAGACAGCCTCAAAAAGGTAAAAAAAAATGAAATTTAAAACTTGGAATATGCCACTTATAATAGTGTCCAAAAATATGAAATACCATCTAATAAAAGCTCCAGTATAGAAAAGTACAGGCCAGGCACAGTGGCGCACGCCTGTAATCCCAGCACTTTGGGAGGCTGAGGTGGGGGGATCATGAGGTCAGGAGTTCAAGACCAGCCGGACCAATATGGTGAAACCCCGTCTCTACTAAAAACACGAAAATTAGCCCATCATGGTGGAACGCACCTGTAATCTAAGCTATTTGTTAGTCTGAGGCAGGAGAATTGCTTGAACCCGGGAGGCAGAGCTTGCAGTGAGCCAAGATCATGCCACTGTACTCCAGCCTGGGCAACAGGGTGAGACTCTGTCTCAGAAAAAAAAAAAAAGAAAAATTACAAAACCTTTCTTTCTTCTATCTCTGGTGCTTGAATCAGGAACAGAATCTCATTAAGAAGGAATTCCATACATGTATTGGAGGTAGAAACTTTGTCAATATAGTTAGAGACTTTCGGCCGGGCACGGTGGCTCACGCCTGTAACCCCAGCACTTTGGGAGGCCAAGGTGGGCAGATCACTTGAGGTCAAGAGTTCAAGACCAATCTGGTCAACATGGTGAAACCCCATCTCTACTAACAATACAAAAAATTAGCCAGGCATGGTGCCAGGCGCCTGTAATTGCAGCCATTCGGGAGGCTGAGGCAGGAGAATTGCCTGAATCCAAGAGGCGGAGGTTGCAGTGAGCCGAGATCATGCCACTGCACTCCAGCCTGGGTGACAGAGAGAGACTCTGTCTCAAAAAAACCAAACCAAACCAAACCAAACCAAAACAAAACACCAAAAAACAAGATTCAAGGAAAAAGAAATCTCAGTGAGCGATAAGATCCGGTTAGTTTCCTGCTGGGGGCCTGACGCCAGGCTCTACTGGACTGTACGCTACGGTGGATGCTGCTGTCCTGGTTTTGCCAGGACTAAGGACTGTGCCAGGCAGCATCCTGGCTGGGCACTTGTGCCACTTACCTGCTGGTGTAGCCTGTGACAGGGTTCCAGCGCTGGTTCTCATAGATGTGAACACACTTCACGTCTGACTGTGTGTAGATGTTACTGGTGCTGCTGGCCAGGCCTGCGGGGAGAGGTGGCTGCTGGGACCGAGGCCACATGGGCTCTGCTTGGGACTCTGGCGTTCCGTCTGAAGCATAGATTCCCAGAGAGGCCGGGGATGGGCTGGAGCCAGGTCAGCGGAGAGGGGCAAACAGGCCTGTTGAGCTTATCTCACGGGGCGGCCTGCCTTGGTTTCTCGCCTCCGGGCCTGTGATTATTCTGGGATTGCGCAACCTTGATGAACACAGCCCACTGTGCATCAAACCTCCCATCCACACCCCTGCAGCACCTCTTCCCACCTTGCCCTCCCACTTAGCACCAGGGAGGCCTGAGGCCCACCCAGCTCACTCTGTGTTACCAAAGGCACCTGGGACCGTCAATGTAACGTCCGTGAGCCCCGGCTCCCTCACTTGTGACATGAAGACAGAGGCCATTCCTGCCTCACACACAGGGAAGCTGCAAAGCCTGCTCAGATACGCGTTCCTGGCACGTCAAGGGACCACAGTTCTCTGGGGTTAGCTGCTCCCCCATGAGGCATGTGGGCTGTGGCCTGGAACGCCCCGTTTCAGTGCCGTTTCTGCCTTCGTTTTCCAGTAGGAACAGAGGGACCCTGGCCTAGAAATCGGGGGTCCACAGAAGTTCAGCGAGTGCCTACCCTGAAGGAAAAGCCCACCTAACACCCTGAAAATGAGGGGCCGGACACGCTGCGGGGCCTTGGCCGCTGCCTCTCTGGAACCTTCGAGGCCCTCAGCTTCGGGGGGGGGTACTGGCAGGGACCATCCTGGGTGGAGGCTGGCAGTGGTGAAGGTCACCTGTCAGTCAGCTGTTAGCCGAGTGTGAACACTGGGACAGTAGCCCTGGCCTTGGGCAGGGAACCCAGGCGGGGACTAGAGGGAAGAACGCCCAGGAAGGCTCCAGGCGGGGGGGCCCGCGGGCTGCCCTCACCTTGGAAGCAGCCACCTCCATAGCCACCTGTGTACACCCAGGCCGTGTGGTCATAGCCGATGCCCCACACCACGCCCTGGCTGTTGGCCTCCACCATCCGCAGGTGGCCTCCTATCTGCCGCCAGAACCTGGAAGGATGGGAGAGGGCAGGAGGAAACCCCTCAGGCCCCACCTGCCAACCCTGCCTGGCCGCCCTTTTGTTCCATGGCCTCCCGTGGTTCTGGGATTTTCCCAGCCCTCCTCGGTCTCCAAGCACAGACCGTCCACCCTGCCTGACCTCCATGTTCATATTAATCAACGCTGAAGAGATTCAGCCCACGAGAGGTGCAGGGTCTTGGCACTGGGGCTGTGCAGGTCAGACCCCTCCACGGGCTGGGAGTCTTCTGGAACCCACCCACCTCATCCCCACGGTGACATGGAGCGGATGAGGCCAGCGGCGTGTTTCACAGGGCCCCTTGGGGTCTGGGACCTGGGGGAACGGGCTGGCCACGGTGGCAGTGCAGCCAGGCTTGAATGTCACAGAGCAGAGCAAGACGTGACGTCTAATCCTCTGCATGAGTGACAGCACAGCCCTTGGGCTTCCAGGGTGTCAGCAGGAGGCGGCACCACCACAGCATGGCTTCCTGGACGGGCAGAGTGCAGGCTGCAGCTGGTGCAGGTCAGCCTCCTGTGGCCGAGGCCCCGTCACTGTCACTGTCACCAGAGGCGGTCAGAATCCTCCGACAGGATATTGCTATCCTGTCCTGCAGCCAGGGCTTCTGGCTCACTACTATGTCCCCAGCCCCAGTGCCCACAGGTCATGAAGCCCAGGACCTCGTCGTTTTGGGGACACCCTCTGGGGCAGCCTCTCTGTCCCACAGGGGACAGAATCATAGCCCCCATGTCCGCTGCTGGGTCCTCCTCCTCAGGACTCAGCTCAGATCCCCCCAGGGAAACTCGTTCCCCTTTTGCGGCTTTTTTTTTTTTCTGAGACAGGGTCTCACTGTGTTGCCCAGGCTGGAGTGCCATGGTGTGGGGTGTGATCACACCCCACTGCAGCCTAGAACTCCTGGGCTCAAGTGATCCTCCCACCTCAGCCCTGCGAGTAGCTGGGACCACAGGTGCATGACACCGTGACTTGCTAATTTTTTGACTTTTTTTTTTTTGGTAGCGATGAGTCTGGCTATGTTGCCCAGGCTGGTCTTGAACTTCTGACCTCAAGTAATCCTCCTATCTCAGCCTCCCAAAGTGATGAGATTGCAAGTGTGAGCCAACCTGCCTAGCCCCACCCTGTGGCTGTCAATGTCCCCAACAGAACAATGCCTCCTAGGCTTGTGCGTCCAGCCCTGCCCTCACCCCACTCCAGCCTGGCTACCCCGGGTCCCCCAGGTCCCGTCTCCACCGGCACTTCCCAGTGCCAAACACCAAGTCCTCTCTCCGCCCACGCCCGCTGGACTTCAAACCCCACCAGCTCTGCCTGGACCACGCCCCCAAACTCTCCTCCCCCAGCGGTTCTCTCCTCTCTGCCCCCAGGCCCCGGGCGGCCCCTGCAGCAGGGCCTCAGCTGGAGCTGGAGGCGGCTGAGCACCGGGTCTATGCCCTGGACAGGCACAGAGAGATATGGCTGCTTTGCCAGGGCCTGGAAGCCCCCTGGGGTGCAGAACTGCGCCCCTCACCCACACTCCACATTCCTCCCGAAGCTCAGAGGCTCCTGGGCGGCACTGACCCACCCTGGGCCCGGTGGGGCTTCTGGTTCCCCCTCTTGGGGTCTTTGGACAGGCCCAGGGGACTTGGGCCTGGGAACCAGTGGCTGTGCTTCTGGCTGGTCAGCGAGAAGCTTGGCCCTGCGTGGACTCCAGTCTTCTGGACCCCCCTTCTGTAACCACGAGCTCTGGGTGAGGCCAGGCCCCAGGCCCCAGGCCCCACCCGGAGTGCAGCCCACTCACATCTGGTCGCAGGGCAGGGGGTGCTCATGGGCCTCCAGGTCTGGGCTGGGCTCGCTCACGAAGATGTCCCCCTTGCAGGTGATGGACCAGATGGCCTGCGGGGACGGGCGGCCCTGCACCTTTCGGCTCTCGCAGCAGGACAGGCTGAGCAGGGCGAGCTGGCGTGGCACAATGCTGGTCACTGCCGAGCAGGCCAGGCCAGGTCGCCCCACCATGGCTGTCCCTCTCCCCGGCCCGAGGGGACCATCGCCCACTCACCCAGTCATTCATGTCCTGCTCGGTGGCGGCAGCCAGACGCACCGGCCACCTCTGCCGTGTCCGCTCGGGGGTGTACAGGGCAAAGGAGTGCTTGGTCTCGTTCAGCACTGGGACCAGCGCCACCACCTCGTTCAGGAATATGTGGGCGTACTGTTCACAGAGCAGGCGCCCGGCAGGGCTGTCACCCAGGGCAGGAGGCCTCTGGAGGGCGACCCTCACTGTGCTTCACCCTGGGACCCTGCCCTCGGACACCCTCTCTCCTGGCACCCGTGGCCCTGGCCCCTCCCCTGGGTACTCCCAGCTCTGACCCCTCCCTTGGTACTTCATTTCTTTACCCCCTTCCCTGGGTACCCCCATTTCTGTACCCCTCCTCTGGCACCCCAGCCCTGTGTCCCCTCCCTGGCCCCATCTTCCATGGGACCTGCGGGCACCTTCTTCTCCTCGTGGACCACGTAGTAGATGAAGAGGATGCTGTCCCGGGCGCCGTCGTGCCCTGTGAACTGCTCCAGGGCCACGCGCACGTCCACCCACTTGTGGGGCTTCCAGTCGCACCACCACTGCAGTGCCCCGGTCTTCACCCACACTGACTGCGCAGGCCGGGGCAGAGGACACCGTCACAGGCAGGCCCGGGGTGCAAGCGGAGGGGGGCGGGGCCGGGGGTGCCCAGAGGAGGAGGCAGGGCTGGGGTAGGGCCCACCCGGCACTCCCAGCTCTCAGCCCAGCTCCCCCCAGGCTAATGACAACGGTGACGCTGCTGGACACCCGACAGGTGCAGGTTGAAAGCCAGGGCTCTTCGGTACAACCTCCCCTCTCGAAAACAGCCGGGCAGTGGGCACTACCACCCCGCCCTCTGCATGGGGAAACAGGCTCGGGAGGTTCCGTGCCCGGCCTGGTGTCACACAGTGAGCCAGCGGCGAGCTAGAACCCAAACCACAGCCTGCTTGTGTCCAGCGGCCCTTGGAATGAGGAGGGTCACATGCTGTGTGACTTCCCTGTCACCCCCACACTTGACTGTGAGCCTCTGAGGGCCGGGCTGTGCCACAGGACAGCGGGGCGGTAGCAGGGTTGGTCCAGAGGTGGGGTCTCTGGCCGCCCTCTGTGCTAACTCCTTGCAATCACACACTGCACCCCTGGGCGCCCGGGGTTCCCTCCAGCAGGGAGAGGATGCCGTGGTTCCCCTCCCTGGCCACCCTCCCCTCCCCACCCACCACCCTCTGAGGTTGCTGTTGTCTCTGGGTCCCCAGGGCCTCCAATGAGCCCGGAACACAGTGGGGCCCGAACCAAAGTCTTCAGGATGGACGAAGGAACCCTGAGCTCCTTTCTCTATGCCTGCATCTGCGTGGGAGACGGATGGACAGCGGGATGGAGGCATCCATCTGTTTCTCTCAGAGCTGGTACACAGCAGGCGCTCAATGAATGATTGTTGGAAAAAAAAAAAAAAACGCGTGCGCGGCCACCGGGGTGCCCACCTGCTCCACAGCCTGCTCGTAGTGTCTGAAGTTCTCCAGCTCCCGCTTGGTCCTTTCTGTGAGCTGCTGGAAGATCTGCTTCCTCCAGGCGGCGGTCTGGGCCGGCGTGATGGACAGGGACAGCGTCTGCACCGAGGGAGACAGGCCTGTGGGGCAGGCAGAGCCTCAGGGCCGGGGCACCGTCCTGCCCACAGCTGGGCAGGAAGCCACGGCGCTCCCCTCCACCAAATCAGCCCTTTCTACGTCAAAAGCTACACTCTCTGTTAAGCCTCCTTCCACCCTTCGCCCTGATGGACAAGTTGCTCTCCCCCAGTAATTCAGCCTGGAAAGCAGCCAGCACTGCTAGCACAGGGGATGGGCTGCAGACAGGGGAGGAGGCATTGGCCACTGTGCTTCCAGGTCCTGATGGCCTCAGGCTGGTCTCTGGAGGCCACAGAGGAGCCCAACGTCTGGCTCAGGGCTGGTGAGCACAATGAGGCATCCAGGGAGGACAGCAGGCCTGCCCGAGCCCCCCAACCCCGGCCTCCTCCCACACCCCACACCCCCAGGGCACCTGGCCATGTGGATGCCCCCAGGCCCTGCAGGAGCCCTTACCCGCTTGGACAGTGAACCACCTGGGCATGGCACATGCCTCCACCACGCAGCCGCCTCCCGACACCCAGGCCCACAGCGGGTGGTCGTCCACCCCGTACGGCTCCTCCAAGCCCAGCGGGAGGAGCCCCAGTGAGGAGAGGCTGGTGGTCTCGGGGAAGCCAGCGGCCGAGTGGCTGGGCACTTTCTTGGGCTCCTTGAGGTCAATATTGGTCCAGGGCAGCTCGGCCGGCGTGGGGGCCGGGCCGGGGTGTGTGTCGGGTCCGGCCGCCCTGCTGCCCTCAGCTGGGCAGGCATCCTCCGTGGTATCTTCTGCAGTCCTGCCAGCCCCTGGGCCCGAGGCTGAGCTCCCCGTGGGATTCTTGGAATCGTCTAGAGGCTCTGCAGGGAGAGGCTGGCCAGGCCCCGGTCTCTCGACTTCTGAGGAGGCATCGGTGTCGCTGGGGGCAGATTCGCCACTGCCCCTCACCTCGTCACCGAAGAAGCAGCCGGCACTAGGGACAAATCAGGGCAGACCCGTCACTCCCTTGCAGGGGAACAGGTGCTATCAGGCAGGCCCGGTTCCAGCGTGCTCCACCATGACTGCCTGTGGAACCTTGGGCAAGTCAGAACCTCTCTGAACTGTCTCTTCCTCTGTGCAAGACATACATCAGCACCTGCTTCCAGAAAGCTGACGCCTGGAGCACCCTGCAGACCAATCACATCGACATATCTGAGGGTGAAGATCTGGAATTAGTATTGCTTTTTTTTTTAAATTTTTTGAGACGGAGTCTCACTGTCGCCCAGGCTGCGGTGCGGTGGTGCAAACTTGGCTCACCGCAACCTCCGCCTCCCAGGTTCAAGAGATTCTCCTACCTCAGCCTCCTGAGTAGCTGACAGATTACAGGCATGCACCACCACGCCTGTCTGATTTTTGTATTTTTAGTAGAGATGGGGTTTCACCATGTTGGCGAGGCTGGTCTTGAACTCCTAACCTCAAGTGATCCGCTGACCTCAAGTGATCCGCTGGCCTTAGTCTTCCAAAGTGTTGGGATTACAGGCTTGAGCCACCATGCCTGACCATAAACCCTTTTTCTTTTTCTTTTTTTTTTTGAGACGGAGTCTCGCTCTGTCACCCAGGCTGGAGTACAGTGGCCGGATCTCAGCTCACTGCAAGCTCTGCCTCCCGGGTTTACGCCATTCTCCTGCCTCAGCCTCCTGAGTAGCTGGGACTACAGGCGCCCGCCACCTCGCCTGGCTAGTTTTTTGTATTTTTTTAGTAGAGATGGGGTTTCACCATGTTAGCCAGGATGGTCTCGATCTCCTGACCTCTTGATCCACCCGTCTCGGCCTCCCAAAGTGCTGGGATTACAGGCTTGAGCCACCATGCCCGGCCAACCTTTTTTTCTTTAAAAAAGACCCAGCCTCAGGATTCCCTTATAGCAACACAAAATGGACTAAAACATGTGTTTTCATCCACTGGAAAGCGGCCACTACTGCTAGCACATGGGAAGAGGCATTGGCCACTGTGCTTCCAGGTCCTGACAGCCTCAGGCTGGTCTCTGGAGGCCACAGAGGAGCCCAGCATCTGGCTACAGTGGATGTGCTGGCTCACATGGCAGTTCTGGGTTTCACGTCTTGAGGAATTGCTAAATTGTTCTCCACAGTGGCTGTACCATTTCACATTCCTACCGGCAGTGTAGGACGGTTCCAATTTCTCCATGTTCTCACTAGCATTTGTTATTGTTTATTTGTTTTTTTTGAGACAGAGTCTTTCTCTGTCACCCAGGCTGGAGGGTAGTGAAGTGATCATAGCTCATTGCAGCCTCGACCTCCTGGGCTCATGGGATCCTCCCACTTCTGCCTCGTCTACAGGCACATACCACTACACCCAGATAATTTTTTAAAAATATTCTTGCAGAGATGGGGTCTCACTATGTTGTCTAGGCTGACCTTGAATTCCTGGGCTCAAGCGACCCTCCCGCTTTGGCTTCCCAAAGTGCTGGGATCGCAGGTGTAAGCTACTGCACCCAGCCTTGCCTTTCTTCCATTGACTTTTCACTCTCTTGATAATGTCCTTTGATTCACAAAAGTTTTTAATTTTGATGAAGTCCAATTTATCTGTATTTCCTCATTGCCTGGGCTTTTGGTGTCATGTCTAAGAAGCCACTGCTAACCTCAAAGTTATAAAGATTTGGCATCTGTAGTTTTTGAAGCTTCTTTGCTGATTCTCATGTACTTTCTAGTTTAAGAACTACCAGTTGGGTCCGGGCGCAGTGGCTCACACCCAGCACTTCGGGAGGCCAAGGTGGGCAGATCACAAGGTTAGGAGATCGAGATCATCCTGGCTAACACGGTGAAACCCCATCTCTACTAAAAATACAAAAAATTAGCTGGGCGTAGTGACGGGCGCCTGTAGTCCCAGCTACTTGGGAGGCTGAGGCAGGAGAATGGCGTGAACCCAGGAGGCAGAGCTTGCAGCGAGCTGAGATCACGCCACGGCACTCCAGCCTGGGCGACAGAGCGAGACTCCGTCTCAAAACAAAAAAAACAAAAAAAACAAACAATAAAAAGAACTACCAGTTGGCCGGGTGTGGTGGCTCACGCCTGTAATCCCAGCACTTTGGGAGACAGAGGTGGGAGGGTCACTTGAGGTCAGGAGTTCAAGACCAGCCTGGCCAACATAGTGAAACTCTATCTCTACTAAAAATACAAGAATTAGCCAGGTGTGGTGGTGAACACCTGTAATCCCAGCTACTTGGGAGGCTGAGGTGGGAGGATCACTTGGGCCCAGGAGTTTGAGGCTGCAGTGAGCCATGATCACGCCACTGCACTCTAGCCTGGATGACACAGTGAGACTGTCTCAAAACAAAACAAAAACAAAACAAAACAAAACAAAACAAACAAAACGCCACCTACCATCTGAGCAGACTAAACCCTCAGGTGACACATGAGCAAACGCCTGCCCTGGTCATCTTCCCTGACCCTCTGGGCTGACAGCACAGCAGGGTGGTAACCACCAGGCTCAGGGCACAGAGGGGTGTGGACCAGGGGCTGGGGAGGGTCACAGCTACAGGTGGGAACGTGGACGGCTGCAGAGCCCGGGCCCTGAGCGCCATCTCCATCCACGCCCGTGATGTGAACATTCCCACTGCAGAGCTGAGCTGTCCCCAGCTCATCCACAGAGTCGCCTGCCTGTGCTCTCACGGCCAGTGGGCAGAGCTAGGGCTTGTCCACGCTCTTACGGCCAGTGGGCAGAGCTAGGGCTTGTCCACGCTCTTTAGACCTACGGACCCCCAGGTGCGGCCCCGGAACTGCAGCAGCATCACCCAGGGGCTGGTGAGAAATACTAAGTCTCAAACAGAAACTCGGGGTGAGACCCGGAGATCAGAGTCTGAACAAACCCTCCAGGCAACCCCGGTGCCTGAGTCTGAGACCACTGCTGCAGGCTAGGCAGAGCCCCTCTGTCCCGTCCTTGTTTACCCTGGACAGAGGGGTCTTTACTTCTTTCCCAGAGAACTGTTTCTGCCCCAGATCTTCAGCCTTTGGACCCAATGGGGTAACCCAGATCAGGGTCGAGCCTCACCTCCATCATGACGGCCCAGCCTTACCCTGCTCCCAGTGCCACCACCAGCAGCCCAGAGTGCGTCCAACACCTCCAGCAGCCACCCCGGGCTGCCCCCAGGACCCCCTCTCTGTAGGACCGAGGCAGGAGGGCTTCGGCTCTTGTGGCTCTTGTGAGTGAAGACCCATTTTCTCCTGCCTGGGACAAGTCCCGGGACCCAGTGGGGCGGGTGGCAGACTCTTCTGGACGTGACCACCTAGGCTCAGAGAGCCCGTCCCAGCCTGGCTCCTGCACAGCCTGCCGTCCCTGGTCACCTGAGGAGACTAGACGAGCTGCCGGAGTGTGACCGGTCACACTCTCGGGCCACGACGATGGCCTTCCAGGTCTTCCCGCTGAGCTCGCTGGGGGTGACGCCCTGCCGGAAGTACACAGCTCGGTCCTCACAGCCAATGCCCCACACCTGGAAGAGAGAGGCTCTGTTCTGACGAAGCTGGGCGCAGGCCCGGGGGCTCCTCTCGCTTCCTGGGGTTGCAAAATGCAGGCAGGGTCCTCCATATGCAAGTGTGTGTGGGCTGGGAAGGTCCATGGTGGGGCTGTGTGGTGGGCACAGAAGTCAAATGCTAGAAGGGGGCTCAGGAGAAGCTGCAACCTGGTCCCATCTCCCTGTCCTCAGGCAGAGCTGGGGTTTCAAGGTGACTAGGTCCAGGCAAAGTGGCGGGGCTGGGGGACACTCTATTAGGAAGTAAGGTTCACCTGCCTCCCTGTCTTGCGTGTGCCCTCTGGTGGGAAGCAGATGCCCCAGTGAACCCAGAAGTGGTCCTGGTTTTGTTGTTTTTGTTTTTGTTGTTGAGACAGAGTGTTGCTCTGTTGCCCAGGCTGGAGTGCAATGGCGCAATCTCGGCTCACTGAAACCACTCTGCCTCCAGGGCTCAAGTGATTCTCCTGCCTCAGCCTCCCGAGTAGCTGGGATTACAGGCTCCCAACACCACGCCCGGCTAAGCTTTTGTTTTGTTTTGTTTTTAGATGGAGTCTTGCTCTGTCGCCAGGCTGGAGTGTAGTGGCGTGATTCGGCTCACTGCAACCTCTGCCTCCCAGATTCAACTGATTCTCCTGCCTCAGCCTCCAGAGTAGCTGGGATTACAGTCATGTGCTACCACGCCCAGCTAATTTTTGTATTTTTAGTAGAGATGAGGTTTCACCGTGTTGGCCAGGCTGGTCTCAAACTCCTGACCTCAGGTGATCCACCTGCTTCGGCCTCCCAAAGTGCTAGGATTACGGGCGTGAGACACCGCGCCCGGAATGTTTTTGGTTTTTTTTAGAGACAGGATCTCACTCTGTCACCCAGGCTGGAGTGCAGTGGTACAATCGTGGCTCATTGCAGCCTCGACCCCCTGGGCTGAAGCAATCCTCCTGCCTTGGCCTCCTGAGTAGTTGGGACTACTGGTGCACACCACCACACTTGGCCAACTTTTTAATTTTTGTAGAGATGGGGTCTCACTATATTGCCCAGGTTGGTCTGAAACTCCTAGGCTCAAGTGATCCTCCCACCTCAGCCTCCTAAAGTGCTGGGATTTACATGTGTGAGCCACCCCACCTGGCCGTGGTGTTTTTTTTTAAGATGCAAAGTAACCACCCTAATTCTGACCTCACTTTCCATGGAAAAGGTCTCTGGGTAGGCATCCGACTCTCTGCCTTTGGGTAAGAAGTAAGGTTTGCTAAAGGGCTCAGGTGGCCTGGCTAGGTAGGCTGCAGCGTCTCTGTCCCTTGGCCCTGGCAGGCTCGGCTCAGACTCAGCTGAGTCGCCTCCGACTCAGCACCCCTGTGCACTAGCAGGTGCCTGTCATCCCCCGGCCTCTGGGTGCTGTGCCACCAGGGTGGGTGGGAGGAGGGCGTGGCAGCAGAGGGAAGCCTGGCACCTCAGAAAGAACTTCTTGCTCAGTGTAATGGAGTGGGGGGCTCTCCTTGACAGCAAGGGGCTGAACCCTTTGAGTTTTTTTTTTGGAGACAGAGTCTCGCTCTGTTGCTCAGGCTGGAGTGCAGTGGAGCAATCTTGGCTCACTGCAACCTCCGCCTCCTGAGTTCAAGTGATTCTCCTGCCTCAGCCTCCCGAGTAGCTGGGACTGCAGGCATGTGCCAGCACACCTGGCTGATTTTTGTATTCTTAGTAGAGATGGGGTTTCACCATGTTGATTAGGCTGGTCTTGAACTCCTGACCTCAGAGGATCCACCTGCCTCGGCCTCCCAAAGTTCTGAGATTAGAGGCGTGAGCCACGGTGCCCAGCCCACCCTTTGAGTCTTAAAAGTCCCCAATCCTCATTATCTCTGAGAAGGCCACACTGTGAAACTGTGCAGGTGATTCTTAAGAGCGGCTGCACTGACCGGGCATGGCGGCTCATGCCTGTAATCCCAGCACTTTGGGAGGCCGAGGCAGGCAGATCACTTGAGGTCAGGAGTTCGAGACCAGCCTGGCCAGCATGGTGAAACCCTGTCTCTACAAAAAAATACAACAATTAGACAGATGTGGTGGTGCACACCTGTAATCCCAGTTACTTGTTAGGCTGAGGCAGGAGAATCACTTGAACCTGGAAGGCGGAGATTGCAGTGAGCCGTGATTGTGCCACTGCACTCCAGCCTGGGTGATAGAGCGAGATTCTGTCTGAAAACAAAACAAAACAAAAAAAAAAAAAGAGAGAAGCTCCGTCCTCGGAGTCCACGTTAGGGGGTCAGCTTCATCCTTCACTTGGTGACCATCGCACCTGATTTCACCTAAACATTTCTCAAGGAAACCTTCCAGTCTCCAGGAACCCCTTCCTGCCGCCTGTCAGGCCAGATCCGTGCTCATGACTCTGAGGCCTTAGAAAATTGACCTAAGGGGCCGGGCGCGGTGGCTCAAGCCTGTAATCCCAGCACTTTGGGAGGCCGAGGCGGGTGGATCACGAGGTCAGGAGATCGAGACTATCCTGGCTAACATGGTGAAACCCCGTCTCTACTAAAAATACAAAAAAACTAGCCGGGCGTGGTGGCGGGCGCCTGTAGTCTCAGCTACTTGGGAGGCTGAGGCGGGAGAATGGCGTGAACCCGGGAGGCGGAGCTTGCAGTGAGCCGAGATCACGCCACTGCACTCCAGCCTGGGAGACACAGCGAGACTCCGTCTCAAAAAAAAAAAAAAAAAAAGAAAATTGACCTAAGCGAGGGCCCCATGACCCTGGCAGAACCAGCCCCTGGGAATCCTCGTGGGCTAAGAGCGTGCAGAGGTGCCAGGACCCCCACTGTACCGCCATCATGAGCTCCTACAGTGGGAAGGGGCCACCGGGCTATTTTGTGGCATGAGGAGCCTCCATCCGGAGACCCCTGCTGTTCAGGGGCTGCGGACCCCCGTGCACACCTGGTCGTTCATTCCCACGTTCACCATCAGCATCTCACCAACCATCTCAATCCAGCTGGTGCCACAGGGATTGTGAGAGTTGACGCCTCTTCGGAACCACACCTGGGGGAGTCAGAAATACACGTTTTCCTGGACGGCCAGGGAAACAGACGGTTCATTCGTTTAAGCCTCAGGGAGAACAAGTGAATAATTTGATCCTTTGGTTCGTGTCACAAATGAGCAGTCACACATCATTTAGCGAGGAAGCCCCTATCCACGATCCACGTCCCTCTTCCCACACCCCGGCTGCATCTCCTGCGCCTGGCACTGTCCCACGAGGGCTGAGGGTCCCCTGGCCTCAGCCACACGTGTCCTGGCAGCTGCCTGCCCATTCTCCAGCCTAAGGCTTGGAAAAGGCTACTTTATTTGAATTGAGTTGGTCCCTGTGAAAGACAACGGCCTTAATAATGTTATTTACGAAAACTAGTTTTTAAAAAGCTCATTCTTAGAAAACATGAGACCCCTATGTTGGGTCTATTCTTAGCACTTCAAGAAATACTTAAACTTAAAGCGAAGTATTTTCATGTCAACGTGTAAAAATACACACACTCCCACTAGATTTTCCCACACTACCTGTGGCTCTGTGATTCAGCCGCTGGTCATGCTCCACCCTGCCGCCCGGTATTCCATCCGGGCTGTTCTGATACATTCTCCATGGTGGCCTGGGAGGCCCCGTTAGTCTCAGACCTACTGGACACCTTGTGCTATTAGAATTCCTGAGATGCCGCCAGGCATGGTGGCCCACGGCTGTAATCCCAGCACTTTGGGAGGCCGAGGCGGGTGGATCACCTGAGGTCAGGAGTTTGAGACCAGCCTGAACACATGGTGAAATCCTGCCTCTACTAAAAAATACTACAAATACTAGTCGGGTGTGGTGGTGCACGCTTGGAATCCCAGCTACTTGGGAGGCCATGGCAGGAAAATCGCTTGAATCCGGGAGGTGGAGGTTACGGTGAGCTGAGATTGCGCCACGGCACCCCAGCCTGGGCGACAGAATGAGACTCTGTCTCAAATTAAAAAATAAAAAAGGCCGGGCGCGGTGGCTCAAGCCTGTAATCCCAGCACTTTGGGAGGCCGAGACGGGCGGATCACGAGGTCAGGAGATCAAGACCATCCTGGCTAACACAGTGAAACCCCGTCTCTACTAAAAAAATACAAAAAACTAGCCGGGCGAGGTGGCGGGCGCCTGTAGTCCCAGCTACTCGGGAAGGCTGAGGCAGGAGAATGGCGTGAACCCGGGAGACGGAGCTTGCAGTGAGCCGAGATCCGGCCACTGCACTCCAGCCTGGGCGACAGAGCGAGACTCCGTCTCCAGAAAAATAAATAAATAAATAAATAAATAAATAAATAAAAGAAATCCAATTTTGCCCATTTAATCCAAAGAAAGTGGCACGTTGCCGTATGAGGGATTTGGAAGTTGTGGTCCCTGGGAAGTGGGGTGACCAGGACCCAATGTGGGGGACAGTTTGGTCTGTATTTTTGTGGGCTGGGAGTGGCCTCAGACTCTGGAAACTTCAGCACCGGGGACACAGATGCAGACGTGTAGGCCGTCCATCCCCTGGGCCAGGGAAACCCCCTTGACAAGCAGTTAGAAAAACCCTGTGAGTGGTTGGAAATTGGCTGGTTTTATTGGACTTGCCGCTAAGATGTAAAAGACAAGCACTGACTAGAGGAAGGGGAGGCGCTCGGTTAACTGAGGGCTTCAGGAAATTTGCTTCTGATTCTTTGAAATGTTGCAGCCTATTAGGTGACACTCTCAGTTGCTGCATTTGGGTACCAGGGTGTGGGTGGAGGAGGATTTTACAGCACCAAACGTCCTGGAGATTGGCAACGATTTCAGCAACAAACAATGCATGGTGCTCGGCTGGTGCCAGATTTATTCGAATGGGTTTTTCTTTGTCGAGATGGAGTCTCTCTCTTGTCGCCCAGGCTGGTGTGCTGTAGTGCAATCTCGGCTCACTGCAACCTCCGCCTCCCAGGTTCAAGCATTTCTCCTGCCTCCCAAGTAGCTGGGATTACAGGTGCCCGCCACAATGCCCAGCTAATTTTCTGTATTTTTAGTCAGAGACATGGTTTCGCCATGTTGGCCAGGCTGGTCTCGAACTCCTGACCTCAGGCGATCTGCCCACCTTGGCCTTCCAAAGTGCTGGGATTACAGGTGTAAGCCACTGCACCCGGCCCGGGTTTTTCTTTTTTTTTAAATTTGAGACAGGGTCTGGCTCTGTCACCCAGGCTGGAGTATAGTGGCGTGATCTCAGCTCACCGTAGTCTCCAACCCCTCGGCTCAAGTGATCCCCCAACCTCAACCTCCCTTGTCGCTGGGACCACAGGCATGCACCCACCACATCTGGCTAATTTTTACATTTGTATTATTTTTTGTAGAGATGGGGTCTTGCTATGTTGCTCAGGCTGGTCTCAAATTCCTGGGCTCAAGTGATCCTCTGGCCTTGGCCTCCCAAGGTGCTGGGATTACAGGCGTGAACCACTGTGCCCTGCTGTTTAGGCCACACTTGCAAGAAGAGAAAACAGCTTTCAAGGGACCCCGTGCAGCATCCCCGTCTTACCTTCTGGTCCTTGGTGACAGCCCAGACCACGTTGACTCCCACCGAGACGTGCATGACCCCGTTTTCAGATCCAGGAGGCTCCACAACGGACCAGGAACTTCCTACCGGGCCCCCAGGAAACCCCCAGTGGTCCCCATCAGCCCCGACAGCTGGGGAGCAAGTGACTCTCACCCTTCTCCCCAGTACAGGGTGTGCGGGCGGGAGGGCCGGGCTGCCCACCTTTGGGATTGCTCCTGTTGATTCCTTCCCGGACCAGGGCCTGCCCCTCCCAGAGCGTGGCCCACAGGAGGTCGTGGGGCCCACAGCTGATCTGGACCACCTCCCCGGGGGTGTCCAGCAGGGACCAGGAGGACCCTTCAGGGTTGGAGTGGCTGACGTCCTCTCTGTACCACACCTGGGAGGCAAGACAGGGACATGGCACCTGCATCCACTCATTCCCACCAGCCAAGCGCGGGGGTCTCGGCGTGGTGGGGGGTGGGATCCATGTCCCCTGACGGTCCAAATCTCACTCCCTGCCCCCTACCCCAGCCAAAAAACGCAAACCCTGGATTCTGGCGGTCCTGGGGGATACACTTGTTCCATTCATTTCCTGGGGATGACGCCCCCAACCCCGCCCACTCATGGACACCCACCTACCACCTGACTCCAGCGTCAGGCACGGGGGTCTCCGGCCACCCCAGCCAGTCCGTGTGTCCCACATCCCCTTGTGGCGATGTGCTCTCACGACACCCAGCTCTAGGGGAGGCCAAGGTCCCGATGGATAAATGGGAAAACTTCCAACCCCCATTCATAAAACTGTCTAAGATGTCAGTTATTTCTCCCTTCACTGAATGGTTAAGACTGGGAGCAACGGGCTCAGAGCATCCGAACTGTTTGGCTCATTTTACCTGGGGGAGACTGCATGTCACTTCGTGATCCAGAAAGGGCAAGTGACCCTCCCCATCGGGCTGTCTTCAGACTCGGGACCCCCGCCTCCCAATCCTGCCACCATCCCCCTACAGCGGGCCCTGCAGCACCAGGCCTGGGAGCCTCTCTTCTGCAAGCAGGTGGCTTCAGGGCCCCTCTGTCTCCCCAGCTTCTACAGAAGCCCAGGTCCTGGTGCCGCCTCTCATGGACCACAGGTGTGGTGCAGGCAGCACCGGCTCACGGCCGACATTCTGGGAAACAAACGCTGCTCTGTGGCCCCTGTTCTCCCCTCTCCATCTTTGCACCCAGGTGGGCATGGCCCCCCGAAGGGGGCTCAGTCCCAGGCCAGCTCCCTCACTCTGCCCGGCCCCAGGCCAGCTCCCTCACTCTGCCCGGCCCCTTACCATCGCCCTTCAGCAGGGCTGAGGAAGCAACTGTGTTCGCCTTTGCACAGGCCAACGTGGCTGCAGAGGGGGGCTGTGACAAAACCCGTGACTTTTGATAACCGCTAAGCCCACTGGGGAGCTGTGGTCAGTGCGTGGCGAGAGTGACTGAAGAATCCTGACGTGCGACTGAAAGCCGTGACTCGAGTGTCAGTGCCCTGAGCTCAGGACCCTTGGGGCCTCTGCTGCCCTCGGGGGCTGCTTCGATTCCTCTGCTTAGGAGGATTCACAAACTCCCTGAGACAGGACTGCCTCTCTCGAAAGAGCTACAGATCCACCACCCACCTACCCACCCATGCACCCACCCATCCATCCATTCATCGGCACACTCACCCATCTGTCCATCTGCACACACCTTCCATCCATCCACACATATACCCACCTATCCATCTACCCATACACCCACCTACCCACTCACCCATCCATCCACACACCCACCCACCCACTCACCCATCCATCCATCCACACACCCACCTACCCACTCACCCATCCATCCATCCACACACCCACCCACCCACTCACCCAAACATCCATCCACACACCCACCCACCCATCCATCCATCCACGCACCCACCCACCCACTCACCCACACCCACCCACCCATCCATCCATCCACACACCCACCCACCCACCCACCTATCCATACACACACCCACCCACCCACTCACCCATCCATCCATCCACACACCCACTCACCCACTCACCTATCCATCCATCCACACACCCACCCACCCACTCACCCATCCATCCATCCATCCACACACCCACCCACTCACCCATCCATCCATCCACACACCCACCCACCCACTCACCCATCCATCCATCCATCCACCCACCCACCCACCTATCCATCCACACACCCACCCACCCACCCACCTATCCATCCGCACACCCACCCACACACCCACACCCACCCACCCATCCATCCACACACCCACCCACCCACCTATCCATCCACACACCCACCCACCCACTCACCCATCCATCCACACACCCAACCACACACCCACCCATCCATCCACACACCCACCCACCCACATACCCATCCATCCACACACCACCCACCCACCTATCCATCAGCACACCCACCCACACACCCACACAACCACTCACCCACCCATCCATCCACACACACACCCACCCATCCATCCATTCATCTGCACATTCACCCATCTGTCCATCTGCACACACCTTCCATCCATCCACACATATACCCACCTATCCATCTGCCCATACACCCACCCACCCACTCACCCATCCATCCATCCACACACCCACCCACCCACATACCCATCCATCCGCATACCCACCCACCCATCCACACACCCACCCACCATCCATCCACACACCCACACACCCACCTATCCATCCGCACACCCACCCACACACCCACCCACTCACCCATCCATCCACACACGCACCCACTCACCCATCCATCCACACACCCACCCACACACCCACCCATCCATCCATTCATACACCCACCCACCCATCCATCCACCCACCCATTCACCCATCCACCTACACACCCACCCACCCATCCACATACCCATCCATCCACACACCCACCCACCCATCCACATACCCATCCATCCACACACCCACCCACCCACCTATCCATCTGCAACCCACCCACCCATCCACCCAACCATCCACACACCCACCCACCCATCCACACACCCACCCACCCACATACCCATCCATCCACACACCCACCCACCCACCCACACACCCACTCACTCACCCATCCATCCATCCACCTACCCACTCATCCATCCACACACCCACCCACACACCCACCCACCCATCCATCCATCCGCACACCCACCCACCCACCCATCCATCCGCACACCCACCCACCCACCCATCCATCCACACACCCACCCACCCACCCATCCATCCACACACCCACCCACCCACCCATCCATCCATCTATCCACACACACACCCACCCACTCATCCACACACACATCCATCCATCCACCCACCCACAAACCCACCCACCAATTCACCCATCCACACACACACCCACCCACCCATCCACACATCCACCCACCCATCCGCAAACCCACCCACCCATCCATCCACACACCTACCCATCCATCCATGCACACACCCAACCACCCGTCTGTCCATCCACACACCCACCCACCCATCCATCCATCCACACACCCACCCATCCATCCATCCACACACAAACCCACCCACCCATCCACACACCCACCCACCCATCCATCCATCCACACACACACCCACCCATCCACACACCCACCCACCTATCCATCCATCCACACACCCACCCATCCATCCATCTGTCCACATACCACCCATCCGTCCACTGGCACACCTTCTGTCACCCCAACTTCTACCCCCACACTATTCCTGAAGACTGGGAGACACCAGCAGGGAGCTGGCAGGGGGCTCAGAATCTGTCTTGAGGAGGCCGCTTTGGTGTGCCTGAGCTGAGGCTGGGCACTGATCAGCATGCTGGGGTCTTGGAGAGAAAGGCCAGGAGCAGGCATGGGGTCGGGGGGCCGGGGCTCCTGGGAGGAGCAAGACCCAGGGGGTGCACAGGACAGGACCCACGGAGGTGGGGTCGTGGGGAACTGGGGCAGCGAGAGGGGTTGGCCTTACCTTGCCCTGCAGAGACACAGCCCACACTGACAGGCGGCCCACAGGCTCCTCCGTGATCTCCCAGCCCCCTACAGAGAGGTCGTTGAAGGGGTCGGGCAGCTCCTTGGGGTCGTCCTTCGAGGGGATCTGAAGCAAGGAGGTGAGAAGCAGAAGCAGTCAGCGCCTGGGCGTGCACCCACCTCCCACCTGCCTGCCATCCAGATGTCCATTCTCCAGCCCAGCCTGCAGCTGCCTGAATTTACAGGGAAGGCAGCATCAGGACTGTGAGGACCCCTGCCCCATCCTCCGTCAGCCGAGTGGTCACCGCTGCCCCCGTGTGGAAGGCGGATGCGCTGCAGGGTCTCAGCTCTGGGCTTTCCAGTGACCTGATCTCGGTGACTCGGTTGCCAGCCCTAAGAATGAGGCTGATGACAGAAGATGGCCCTGCCAGTGTAAGTCTTCAAAAGTCATTGGCCCTCCTAGTGCTTTGGGAGGCAAGGCAGGAGGATTGCTTGAGGTCAGGAGTTCAAGGCCAGCCTGGGCAACATAGTGAGACCCCATCTTTACAAAAAATTTATTATTATTTTTTTTGAGACTGGGTTTCACTCTATTGCCCAGGCTGCAGTGAAGTGGCACAATCTCGGCTCACTGCAACCTCTGCCTCCTGGATTCAAGTGATTCTCCTGCCTCAGCCTCCCGAGTAGCTGGGATTATAGGTACCTGCCACCACACTCAGCTAATTTTTGTATTTTTAGTCATCCTGAGTAGTGAGGATTACAAGCATATGCCACCACGCCCGGCTAATTTTTGCATTTTTAGTAGAGACAGGGCTTCACCATGTTGGCCAGGCTGGTCTCAAACTCCCAAGTGCTGGGATTACAGGCATGAGCCACCGCACCCAGCCTCTACAAAAAATTTAAAAATTAACAGGGCATGGTGGTGCATGCCTGTAGTCACAGCTACTAGGGAGGCTGAGGTGGGAGGATTACTTGAGCTCAGGAGTTCGAGGCTACAGTGAGCTATGACTGCACCACTGCACTCAACAGGGTGCAACAGAGCACGGTCTGGGCAACAGAGCAAGACCCTATCTTTAAAAAGAAAAAAAAATAGGGCCAGCTCCCTGGTCTCCTGGCTTCTCCCAGGCCCAGGGGCAGCCCCAACTCACAGCCCTGGACATCCCAGGGAGGCCTCCACTCATTGGAGGCCACGCCAAGACCCAGGTCCAGGGCTGTCCTCCCTAAGCTGGGAGATGCTTCATGGAGCAACGCTAGAGTCAGAAGTGCCTCCCTTGGCTGAGGGGGAGGACAAAGTGCCAGAGGGAGGCTCGGTCAGGGACACAGCAGCTTGGAGACCAGGGTCAGGGCAAGTTCTGTGCTGTCCTGGGCCCGGCCTGGCTCCCTGTATGACCATCTCCCAAGCAAAGGGACACGCAGTGCTGTGGTGTTCCCGGGACAGGAAACGGCTCAAAGGCTAGGTCCGAAGGTGGGCGTGGTGTCCCCCGGTGCACACGGGTGGGGAAGGTGGAGAGGAGGCTGCATGTCACGGTCTGTCCTGGCCCTGTCCTGCCCCCAAGTCACATTCAGGAACAGAGACCTTGGCCCAGATGTCCCGGGACTTGTATCTCCTGTACCGGATCCATTTTCGGCGCCGCACACAAGAATTCCACTTCTTGTCTCTCGTGTAGGTGGCGGGAAAGTCGATGGCATACGTCCACCCCTGAAACACCAAGGAAAGGGCTCTCAGGGTCTGCAGGGAAGGTATATGAAGAGCTGGGGAAGGTTGGGAGGGAGGGCGTGGCCTGAAGCCTGAGCTCAGGCACCACAGGGTGTAGGGGACAGAAGCAGGGACAGGCGGAGCCCTAGGCATCCCCTCCCCACAGGGCAGTCATGGAGGGTCCCGAGTTCACCTACCCCTTTCTCGGTGGGTTCGCCTCCAAAATTTTCATCCACGTACCAGTCAGACTCCCACTCCCAGTGCGGCGAGGGCAGCGCCACCCCATCCAGCGGCCGGTGCTGGAGCCCACTCACGTCACTCCACGCCCAGCGGTCACTCAGTAGGAGTTTTTCACAGAAGCCACCCACGGGATTCCAGCGCTGAGGGCCGGGGACACACAGGTGGCCTTGGACCCAAGCCTGCTGGGTGGGAACCCAGGCGGGCCGGGCATCTCCAGGGCCAGCTGACCCTGCCCAGCTGGCCCCCTCATTGATCTCCAGAATAGGAAGTGGGCAGAGGGCCTGTTCCCCAGCGACTGAGGACCCCCACGCCACTTTATTACGAGCCAGCAAGTACATCAGCGCGGCCCCAAGGGGCAAAGAATCCTCCTGCCAGCCACAGCGCTCTAAGCAGGACAGGCGGTGGAGGGCACACCTTGTCCTGGGCTCCCGGAACCACTGGAGCCTGCCCTCTTGGGGACCTGGCCGGCCTGCTTTGGTAAGGACACAATAGTGGCTTCAGCCTCAAAGACCCTGCATACTATGCAACTTGGCATTTTTTTGGGGGGTGCAGGTGGACAGGGTCTTGCTCTGTTGCCCAGGCTGGAGTGCAGGGCACGATTATGGCTCACTGCAGCCTTGACCTCCCTGGCTCAAGTGATCCTCCTGCCTCAGCCTCCTGAGTAGCTGGGACTAAAGGTGCGCACCACCACACCCTGCTAATTCTTGTATTTTTTTTGTAGAGACAGTGTTTCGCCATGATGCTCAGGCTGGTCTCAAACTCCTGAGCTCAAGCGATCTGCCCGCCACAGCCTCCCAAAGTGCTGGGATTACTGGCGTGAGCCACCACGCCTGGCAGCAACTCAGATTTTTAAGTACAAGGAAGGAAATGAAGGCAGGAACTGGTGGGGAATCTGGGGCCCCTATTTCCCTTCTGTGGTTCATCATTTTAACCAATAACCCAGCAAACCGACCCACTCGGCAACTCCAACCATGAGGATCGCTACCTGATTCTCATAGGCCTCCTCTCGGCGGCGGATGGGGACATCGCTGGCACACACATACACGTAGACCTGGTTGTCACAGGCAATGCCCCAGCAGCACTGCGTGGTGGCGCTGACGCGCTTGAACTCTAGCTGGGAGTCCTTGCACAGCTCCCAGTACTGGCCGGCTGTGGACAGCGTGTACACTCTCCCGAAGAGGTCCACCGCCCACAGCACTGAGTTGGGCATGGCAGCAGCTGGAGGTAACCTGTGGCAGGAGGACGAGGGTCAGCGTTCAGGCTCCCAGCCCAGGGGACATCAGAGTCAAGTGAAACCTGGGAGACTTCTACTGTGACTATTTATTCTTTTTTTTTTGAGATGGAGTATCACTCTGTCACCCAGGCTGGAGTGCAATGGCGTGATCTCGGCTCACTGCAACCTCCACCTCCCGGGTTCAAGCAAGTCTCCTGCCTCAGTCTCCCGAGAAGCGGGGATTACAGCCGCCTGCCAGCACACCCAGCTAGTTTTTGTATTTTTAGTAAAGACAGGTTTTGTCATGTTGGCCAGGCTGGTCTTGAACTCCTGACCTCGTGATCTGCCCGCCTCAGCCTCCCAAAGTGCTGGGATTACAGGCGTGAGCCACTGCACCTATGCAACTATTTATTCTTTGTTTTTTTGTTTATTTTTTTGAGACGGAGTCTCACTCTGTTGCCCAGGCTGGAGTGCAATGGCACAATCTTGGTATCTTGGCTCACTGCAACCTCCACCTCCCGGGTTTTCTCCTGCCTCAGCCTCCCCAGTAGCTGGGACTACAGGTGCACGCACCACCCCTGGCTAATTTTTGTATTTTTAGTAGAGACATGATTTCACCATGTTGGACAGGCTGGTCTCGAACTCCTGACTTCAGGTGATCCGCCTGCCTCTGCCTCCTGAAGTGTTGGGGTTACAGGCATGAACCACCATGCTTGGCCTCTTTTTTGTTTTTGAAAGAATTTAAAAATAGATCACTTGAGGCCAGGAGTTCAAGACCAGGCTGGTCAACATGGTGAAACCTCATCTCCACTAAAAATATAAAAACTAGCCAGGCATGGTGGTGTGTGCCTGTAGTCCCAGCTACTCAGGTGGCTGAGGCAGGATAATGGCTTGAACCCGGGAGATGGAGGTTGCAGTGAGCAGAGACCCTGTCTCAAAAAAAAGAATTTAAAAAGTAGAGACAGGGTTTTGCTCAGTCACCCAGGCTGGAGTGCAGTGGTTCAATTACAGCTTGTTGCGGCCTCAAACTCCTGGGCTCAAGTGATCCTCCTGCCTCAGCCTCCTGAGTAGCTGGGACAACAGGCATGCCCCACCATACCCAGCTAATTAAAAAATTTTTTTGTAGAGACAGAGTCTCACTATGTTGCTCAAGCTGGTCTCAAACTCCTCGTCTCAAGCAATCCTCCCATCTCGGCCTCCCAAACTGCTAGGATTACAGACTTGAGCCACCACGCCTGGCCAGATCTTTGTTTTCAAAACAATCAATGAAAGCTTACAGGTTTAGCTGAATCTCAAAAGATATAACTACCCCACTGCCTCCCCAGGGGTCTCCCCCCCATGTTGGCCTCTATCTGGGCATGGTGAGGGCATTTACACATGCCTGGCATTCTAGCCAGAGCCAACGTGACCATGTGAATTCAAGGACATAGTGGTCTTCTCTTCATGCTCCCTCAGCGACTCCCTCCTCCCCCTCCCCTGGCTCTCTTCTTCTGCTGTTCTCTACTCCTTTCTTTTTCTTTTCTTTTTAATTTTTTAGAGAATGTCTTGCTCTGCTGCCCAGACTGGAGTGCAGTGGTGCAATCACAGCTCACTGCAGCCTTGAACTCCTGAACTCAAGCCATCCTCCTGCCTCAGCCTCCTGAGTGGCTGGGACTACAGGCATGTGCCACCATACCTGGCGAATTTTTTTTTTTTAACTTTTTTCTAGAGATGGGGTCTTGCTATGCTGCCCAGGCTGGTCTTGAACTCCTGGCCTCAAGCGATCCTCTCACCTCGGCCTCCCAAAGTGCTGGGATTACAGGCATGAGCCACTGCACCCAGCCCTTTCTCTCCTCTTTCTCTGTGCTTTGTAGGCATAGCCAAGGCTATTGCTAAGCTCTGCCACTGACCACTCCTGGCCCCACCTCCAGGGCCCACAGTGCTGTTGCACCCAGGGGTGTCCTTCCTGGAGCCCTGGCTCCTGGTAGGAACAGTCTTTCCACCACGGCAGGGCCACATGGCCAGACACAAGGCAGCCAAACAGAGCTACCGGATGAGGCCACCGGGGCCATCACCTGAGAAGCTCTGCCTGATAGGGCGGCTCCCAGATCCAACCCAGGACAGTGCCCCAGGGCCTGAAGAGAGGAAAGAGCCTACAGATGAAGACATGGCCAGTCTGACTTAAATACCAGAGCAAAAGGAGATACGCAGAGTTTATTTAGGTGCCTGGAGGCTGGGCCCGGTGCTCCCGCAGCATGCCAGAGCCATGAGGGTACTCCAGATGGCTGGGTGACTGTGGCAATGGCACGAGATAGAAGCACATCTGAAAATAGGAGTAGCTGCCAACAGCAAAAAAAATAATAATAATAAGCCAGGTGCGGTGGCTCACACCTATAATCCCAGCACTTTGGGAGGCTGAGGCAGACGGACCACCTGAGGCCAGGAGTTTGAGACCAGCCTGACCAACATGGTGAGACTCCATCTTTACTAAAAAAAAAAATGCAAAAATTAGCCGGGCGCAGTGGCGTGCACCTGTAATCCCAGCTACTCAGGAGACTGAGGCAAGAGAATCACTAGAACCAGGAGGTGGAGGCTGCGGTGAGTTGAGATTGCACCACTGCACTCCAGCCTGGATGACAGAGCGAGACTACGTCTCAAAAAAAAAAAAAAAAAAATGCTCTTTGGGTTCTGTTTTTTTTTTTGTTTGTTTGTTTTTTTGTTTTTTTTTTTGAGACAGAGTCTTCCTCTGTTCCCAGGCTGGAGTGCAGTGGCACGATCTCAGCTCACTGTAACCTCCACCTTCTGGGTTCAAGTGATTCTCCTGCCTCAGCCTCCCAAGTAGCTGGGATTACAGACCTGCACTACCACGTCTGGCCCATTTTTGTATTCTTAGTAGAGATGGGTTTTTGCCATGTTGGCCAGGCTGATCTCGAACTCCTGGCCTCAGGTGATCCGTCCTAAAGTGCTAAGATTACAGGCGTGAGTCCCCGGCCATGGCCGGGACAAGGTATATCTTACAAACACCAAGAAGACAGAATGCAGGTTGAAAAGGAAGTGAGTGAGAGGGTGAGGAACAGGAAGACAGGAAGCAGAACAAAAGCTCAGCTCTGGGAAACTCCCATAACAGGAAGTGGATGAAAAGAACAGGAGGGAGACTGCCCAGTAGAATGGAGCAAGCCCAGGGAGTAAGAGCCCCTCGAAGAGTGGCCAACCTCCTCCACCCCAGGGCACCAAGGCCCGTCAAACATATAAGAAAATCAGAACACCAGCCTTCTGGAACCATTTGAAACTGGCATCTGTGTCCAGGGTCCTGAGCTGGGACCCCGGTGACCTCCAGTGACCTCTTCATACCTCACTGATGAGGACTGAGGTCCCCTCTGGCACCTTCACAGTGACTAAGAGAGTCCAGAGCTGCCTGGATCTCAGAATGATACATTCTGGGATCGTCACTTTCTTGTGCCACCAAAAGCTAACTAACCTCTCTATGCCTTAATTCCTCATCTATAAAACGCAGAATGGGGCTGGGCGCGGTGGCTCACGCCTGTAATCCCAACACTTTGGGAGGCCGAGGCAGGCAGATCGCGTGAGGCCAGGAGTTTGAGACCAGCCTGGGCAACGTGGTGAAACCCTGTCTCTACTAAAAATACAAAAATTAGCCGGGCGTGGTGGCGGGCGCCTGTCATCCCAGCTACTCGGGAGGCTGAGGCAGGAGAATCGCTTGAACCTGGGAGGCGGAGGGTGTGGTGAGCCAAGATTGTGCCACTGCGCTCCAGCCTGGGTAACAGAGCAAAATTCCATCAAAAAAAACAAAAAAAAAAGGCAGAATGGGATAGTGACATACATACCTATTTCTTATGAGAATTAAATGAGATAATATTGGCACAGAGCTTTTAATACACAGTTCAGTACCCAGCAAGAATTTGATGTTCCTTGGCATTTTTACTTGGGATTATTTACTTTTTACTTGGCATTGTTAGTGGGTACTTGCTACCACAAACTGTCACTTCTTTTCCATCTCTTAAAAAATAAAAAATTAGGCCAGGTACAGTGGCTCACGCTTGTAATCCCAGCACTTTGGGAGGCCGAGGCGGGCGGATCACGAGGTCAGGAGATTGAGACCATCCTGGCTAACACGGTGAAACCCCGTCTCTACTAAAAAATACAAAAGATTAGCCGGGCGTGGTGGCGGGCGCCTGTAGTCTCAGCTACTCGGGAGGCTGAGGCAGGAGAATGGCGTGAACCTAGGAGGCGGAGCTTGTAGTGAGCCAAGATTGCGCCACTGCACTCCAGCCTGGGTGACAGGGCGAGACTCTGTCTTAATAAATAAATTAATTAATTAAATTTAAAAAATTAAAAATCAGCCAGGTGTGGTGGCTCACACCTGTAATCTCAGCACTTCAGGAGGCTGAGGTGGGTGGATCCCTTAAGCCTAGGGGTTCAAGGTCAGCCTGGGCAACATGGCGAAAACCTGTCGCTACGAAAAATGCAAAAATTAGCTGGGTATGATGATTTGCTCTTGTAGTCCCAACTACTTGGGAGGCTGAGATGGGAGGATCACTTGAGCCTGGGAAGTTGAGGCTACAGAGAGCTGAGATCGAGAGACTGTACTCCAGCCTGGGCGAGGGAGCAAGATCCTATCTCAAAAAATAAAAATAAAAAATAAGAAACCAGGGCAGGGCACAGTGGCTCATGCCTGTAATCCCAGCACTTTGGGAGGCTGAGGCTGGTGGATCACCTGAGGTCAGCAGTTCGAGACCAGCATGGTCAACATGGTGAAACCCCGTCTCTACTAAAACTACAAAAATTAGCCAGCTTGGGAGGCTGAGGCAGGAGAATCGCTTGAACCTCGGAGGAAGAGGTTGCAGTAGGCCAAGATCATGTCACCACACTCCAGCCTGGGCAACAGAGCAAGACTCCGTCTCAAAAAAAAAAAAAAAAAAGAAAAAGAAAAAAAAAAAACCAAGTCCCTTTCAGGTCTGAGTCTTCAACCTCTTCATTTCCATAATAGTCTCTGCACACAGTGGGTGCTGAAACGTTTAAGGATAATCACCACCACCTACCTCCAACACGCTGCCAACTCCCTGATCTAAGACAGAAATACTTCTCCGGGGAAAACAAATGCCACAAATAACTTGAAAAGCAAGGTCATAATCGGTGGACAGATATGTAATAAAGCAAGTAAAGTGTCAGTAGTAGAAGAATCTAGTTGGTGGGGAGGGGGATGCTGACTGTGTAATTCTTTCAACTTGGCTGTATGTGTGAAAATCTTCAATAAAATGCTAGGGGAAGATGAAGGGTTTTTTTTTTTTTTTTTTTTTTTTTTTTTTTAGTTGTCACTTTCTATAGCGTTAAATATAAGTTAGTCTTCAAAGATAGCTCAGAGGCCAGGTGCAGTGGCTCATGCCTGTAATCCCAGCATTTTTCGAGGCTGAGGTGGGAGGATCACTTGAGCCCAGGAGTTCAAGACCAGCCTAAGCAACACAGGGAGACCCCATCTCTACAAAAATAAAAAGTAAAAAAAAAGAAAAAAATTAGCCGGATGTGGTGGCACATGCCTGTGATCCTAGCTACTTGGGAGGCTGAGGCAGGAGGATCACTTGAGCCCAGGAGGTTGAGGATACAATGAGCTATGATTGTGCCACTACACTTCAGCCTGGACAGCAGAGCGAGACCTTGTCTCAAAAAGGAAAACAAACAACAACAAAAAACAAAGATAGCTCAGAATTCACTGGATAAGCAAACAGTTTAGCTAGACTCAGTCTTCAGGTAGAGCTCAATGAAAGGAGATTTTGACTTTCCTTCAGAGAAATGACTAAGCATTAATGTATTCATAGACATCATTGAACCTTCTGGGCAGTTAATGGGAGGAGACTCTGCTACAGTGAAAGGAAGGGGTGGAGGTTGCTGTTATTTACAAACTCCCTTCAGAATGGAGACCCAAGTACCGGTCACTTCCCAGTTACAGTTGACATCCGGTAACCATCCTTGGTGAGCCACATTTCCTTTCTGCCTCTGCCAAGAGGCTCCCCCTAGCTCCTCATGGGCCACTTTCTGGCTGTGAGCTGATCAGGCAACTTGTACAGGGTCACGGGGTCAGAGGACTCTTGAAAGAGGGGTGGGAACATGAAGCCCCATGATTCAGGGATCCTGGGACTTGTTTGTTTTGTAGGGTTAGAGGGATGGAGGAAAATCTTCCAAATCAGCAGCCTCGAATTCACCAAGAATTTCTACAAGATGAATTTGAGTTGAACCTTCAGTCGTTCCACGAAGAAGGTCTGCTCGCCACCCTCAAAGCCATCTGCCTTTCTGTCTCGGTTTATTCACAGATCCTTTCAGAGACCAAAAAAAGCACCCAAGAGAAGCGGGGACAGAGATGTGGTAGAGGAAAAGACACAATACCAAGAACGCTCCGCAAGCACTTACTCACTTCCTCTGAGCCTTAGGAGTCCTACCTAAAAGGTTTCTTGCTTATTTTTCTATTACACTGTCACTCCCATCCAGTATGCAAACAGAGTCGGCAATGCCTACTACAGTAGCTCGCTGGCTGCAAGGTGCAGGGGCTGTTCAAAAGCGACATCGGGGTCCTAAAAGGTGGGGAAAAGCAGCAGAACTTGCATGGCAGTTGATTCTTTCCTGAAGAATAGGGTTCGCCCAGCCCCACCAGGCAGGAGGTGTCCTGAGTCAGCCTGGCGTTCAGCCCAGTTCTGTGCACTTGGGTGACAGGTGGTGCCCCTGCACTGCCACCAGTAGCATATGTGGGAGTTCTGGGCCCTGACCATCTGCCAAAGCTAATCTGACGACAAGCAGATTTGCTCCCATCCATGCCCAAGGAGAGGGCTAGGCAGGCCCTTTGCTGCGTGATTCTCGAAACCAGGATCCCGCGATCCGCTTCTCCTATGGCTGCAGTCCAAAGGCTGGAGTGGGGACGTCACCTGCACCAGGCCACTTCGCCAGACTGTGGGCGTTCCAGGGCAGGGGACAAGGGTGGCACCCTCCAGGCGTGCAGGCGTGAGGACAAGTGCGGTCCCTCCTTGCTCCCTCCCCCCGAGTGTTTGGGCAACCAGCCTGGGGGTGGTGGGGAAGGCGGCGTGCCCAGCCCTTCATCGCCCCAACCTTTCCCATGGCCCTGGCCGCCGCTGCAGCTGGGGCGCCGCGCTGCACTCACCTGAGCCCGCGCGGGGCGGGGCGGAGTCGCGGTGGTAGCTCCCCGGCGTCCGGGCTCAGCGGACCAGCCCTCCCGGGGCCCGGGCAAGAGGGTGGGCCGGAAGCGGCATCAGGCCCCGTGCCCATTGGCCAGCCTCTCCAGGGCGCTGAGGCCTGGGACGTGCCATTGGCTGCGGTGCGCCGCGTCGGCGCGAGCTTTGAGGTCGCGTGCCCGCCCACTTCCGGGGTCGCGCCAGGTCAAGAGTCCAGAGTCGACTGAGTGAGTTCCCGCACTCTCTCTGGCGGCGAGACACCGGCCGCCCTCCAGGACCTGGCCTGCAGGAGCGGAGAGGGCGGTGTGGACACCGCCTGCAGGCGAGGAGAAGGGGTGGCGGGGAGGGTACCTGGGTGCGTGGCGCTGCGGCGACAGGAGGAGCAGTGTGTGGGCGCCCGGCGTGGGGCGTGGAGAGGACGCAGGGAACAGGTGTCTTCCTGATCTCCATCGAACTGAAACGTAGCCTTTGAGCACACACTACACTTAAAGCTTTACTATTTCGGAGAGGATTCCTGGAAACATATGTGATTTTATGACTATAGCATGGCGTGGTGTCAGTAAAAGGCCCCGGATTGCTCAAACTCTATTGCCAGTGACAAAACCCAGTGTAAGCTGGCCTAATATATTAATAGTAATATGTGAGTCCTCCTGGGGTGCCGAGCACTGACGTAAGTGCTTTACTTGGGTCTTATTTCATCCTCCAGCAACCCAAAGAGCGGGTGGCGTCATTGCCATTTTACAGATAAGAACACAGGCTCATGGGTGGAGCGACTCACATTGTAAGCGATGGAGCTGGGATTTGAAAACACTGTATCCCGCCTGGCAGAAAACTGGCAAGGTTAGGATGGAGAAAGGAGAAAAAGGAAAGATGTCTGGGCCAGGTGCAGCAGTTCATACCTGTAATCCCAGCACTTTGGGAGGCCGAGGCGGGTGGATCACTTGAGGTAAGGAGTTTGAGACCAGCCTGGCCAAGGTGGTGAAACCCCATCTCTAGTAAAAATGCAAAATTAGCCAGAGGTGGTGGCGCATGCCTGTAATCCCAGCTACTCTGAGGCAGGAGAATCGCTTGAACCCGGGAGGCAGAGGTTGCAGTAAGCCGAGATCCTGCCACTGTGCTACTGCACTACAGCCTGGGTGACAAGAGCAAAACTCCTTCTAAAAAAAAAAAAAAAAAAAAAAAAAAAGGCATCTGATGAAAGGCTACCGATCTGATGAAAGATACTACCCGACACTGAGCTAAAACAATGTCACCTGGTTGGACCTAGTGACCTATTCCCATCTGCAGCCCCCCGCACCCGCCAGGTTCTCTCTTATTTCTGGGGATGCAGACAGTTTTTTCCTGGGCCTTCATGTCTGGGGAATCCCCACATAGGCCAGCTCCAGTGGAAGAAAAAGCCTCCAGATGCCTCCTGTTCACCCCGGATGGCTCTGCTGAGTCCTGTGTCTGACCTTGACTTTAGCTTGGGCCTGAGGGACTGGCATTTGTGGACTTCATCTGGAGATGTGGGCAGAGCCCACCTCAACAATAAGGGCTCAGCCAAGCACAGGGGTGGCTCCTCAGAGGAAGATCAGGGTGCTGTTAGCAGAAGGAGGATGAGTGGGCCGGGTGCAGTGGCTCATGCCTGTAATCCCAGCACTTTGGGAGGCCGAGGCAGTGAGATCACGAGGTCAGGAGATCAAGACCATCCTGGCTAACATGGTGAAACGCTACCTCTACTAAAAATACAAAAAAATTAGCCGGGCAAGGTGGCGGGCGCCTGTAGTCCCAGCTACTCCGGAGGCTGAGGCAGGAGAATGGCATGAACCTGGGAGGCGGAGCTTGCAGTGAGCCGAGATCGTGCCATTGCACTCCAGCTTGGGTAACAGAATGAGACTCTGTCTCAAAAAAACAAAAAAGGAGGAGGGTGAATGGTCGCTAGACTGCTGGAGAAATAGTCTGGAGGCAGGGAGCCCTGGGTTCTGTCCTGCCTGTGACACTCTGTAGCCATTTATCTCCTCTTTAGCTTTAGTTTCTACATTAAAAGAGGCATTGAATTAGGAGCTTTCTATGGCCCCTTGCAGTTTTCATGTGTGGTGACAAAGTTCCATACAGTTTTCCTGAATTCAGGGGCTGGGGACCCATGTCCCCCTACCCCGAGTTCTTTTTTTTTTTTTTGAGAGGGAGTCTCACTCTGTCGCCCAGGCTGCAGTGCAGTGGTAAGATCTCAGCTCACTGCCACCTCCACCTCCCAGGTTCAAGCGATTCTCCTTTCTCAGCTTCCTGAGTAGCTGGGACTACAGGTGTGTGCCACCATGCCAGGCTAACTTTTTTATTTTTAGTAGAGACGGGATTTTGCCATGTTAGCCAGGCTGGTCTCGAACCCTTGACCTCAGGTGATCCAACCATCTCAGCCTCCCAAAGTGCTGGGATTATAGGCGTGAGCCAGCATGCCCGACCAGAAGGTTGCATTCTTTTCAGTCTGTGATCAGCCTTTCACTGAATACACAATTTACATGTGAGAGTGGGTAGAGGAATAGTCACATATGCTTTACTCACTGTCTGGCTCAGTGAATCTGCATTTTTGCATAAACAATAGGGCAGAGGAAGAAACCACATGTGCATTTGTCTTCAGTGAGCAGAGGGATGACTTGTCTGCGTTGTCCCTGTGAAGAAAAGCTGTGAATTTACATTGCCAGGGTAAAATTCATCAGAACTGTTTTAGGGCAAAGATCTTGAGGCCCAAAAGGAATTTCCTTGTGGAGAAATTGTGAAGGGGGTATGTCGCTCTTTTGAACTTTCTAGCTATCTTATCGAAGAACAAAATGGGAGGCAGGTTTGTCTGACGCGATCCTCAGTTTGACTTCTCTCTTTGGCTTAGTAATCTTGGGGTCCCGAGATTTATTTTCCTTTCACAGTAGGAGATATTGATCAGGTCAGTGCTACAGTTCAAGGGTCAGAAGCGTCTGAACCCGAGCGACTCCATCTTGAACAAGGGCTGGGTAAAATGAGGCTGAGAACTGCTGGGCTTTAGCCCCAGGATGTTGGGCACTCTTGGTCACAGGATGAGATAGGAGGTCAGCAGGTTTGGTATCACAAGATACAGGTCACAAAGCCTCTGCTGATAAAAGAGGATGCGGTAAAGAAGCCAGCCAAAACCACAAGGGTGATGAAAGTGACCCCTGGACCAGGCGCCGTGGCTCACGCCTGTAATCCCAGCACTTTGGGAGACCGAGGCGGGCGGATCACGAGGTCAGGAGATCGAGACCACAGTGAAACCCCGTCTCTACTGAAAATACAAAAAAAAAATTAGCCAGGCGCGGTGGCGGGTGCCTGTAGTTCCAGCTACTTGAGACAGAGCGAGACTCGTCTCAAAAAAAAAAAAAAAGTGACCTCTGGTCTTCCTCTGGTCTTCCTCACCACTCATTATATGCTAATTATAATACATTAGCATGCTAAAAGACACTCCTACCGGCGCCATGACAGTTTATAGATGCGAAAAGAGGAGGAAACCTTGGTTCCAGGAATTGCCCTCCACTTTCCTGGAAAACTCATGAATAATCCACCCCTTGTTTAGCATAGAACCAAGAAGTAACTATAAGTTTACTCAGTCCAGCAGCCCATGCTGCTGCTCTGCCTGTGGAGTAGTCATTCTTTTATTCCTTTAATTTCTTTTAATTTTTGTTTATTATCATTTTACTTGAAATGGAGTCTCTGTTGCCCAGGCTGTAGTACAGTGGCATGGTCTTGGCTCACTGCAACCTCCACCTCCTGGGTTCAAGTGATTCTCCTGCCTCAGCCTCCTGAGTAGCTGGGATTACAGGTGCACACCAGCATGCCTGGCTAATTTTTATATTTTTAGTAGAGATGGGGTTTCACCATGTTGGCCAGGCTGGCCTCGAACTCCTGACCTCAGGTGATCCTCTCACCTCAGCCTCCCAAAGTGCTGGGATTACAGGCATGAGCCATCGCACCTGGCCTGGAGTTGTCATTCTTTTATTCCCTTACTTTATTATTATTATTATTTTTGAGATAGTGGTTTACAGGCATAAACCACTGCACCCAGCCTATTTTTGAGATAGAGTCTTGCTGTGTTGCCCAGACTGGAGTGCAGTGGCACTATCCCAGCTCACTGCAACCTCCACCTCACAGATTCAAGTAATTCTCCTGCCTCAGCCTCCCGAGTAGCTGGGATCACAGGCGCGTGCCACCATATCCAGTTAATTTTTGTATTTTTAGTGGAGATGGGGTTTCACCATGTTGGCCAGGATGTTCTTAAACTCCTGACCTCAAGTCATCCACCCACCTTGGCCTCCCAAAGTGCTGGGATTACAGGCGTAAACCACTGCACCCAGCCTATTCCTTTACTTTCTTAATAAGCTTGCTTTCACTTTATGGACTTGCCCCAAACTCTTTTTTACGTGAGGTCCAAGAACCCTCTCTTGGGGTCTGGATCGAGGCCCCTTTCCAGTAGAAGAAGGATCAGGAGTAGACAAAGGAAAGTCCAGATCCCTGGCTTAACGGAAACTACTCTCCAGCAAACAAGATAAAACTTGCTATCTCCCTTTAATTGAAGTCCCTAATGTTTACGTCCCAGTAGGTATCCATATGGTCTCTGTATTTACCAGTGGGCTGAAGCTTGCTTTGTACATTACTCGGCACGACACCACATGACTACTCCTGACAGTAATTTGAGGAGCTTCTGATGATGGTAAACTTGCACAGTATGTTCAAAACCAACCTACAATCTGTGTTTTGCCTGTATGTTTCAAAAGGAACATGTCTGTATATTTTGACTCCAGAAATATAATTTGTCAAACAAACCAATTATCGTACCTAAAATGTCTTGAGTTGTGTTTTATCACAATTTACACAGATGAGTTTCATTTCGTGTAATTAACCTATTCCAGTGTGATGTTTCTCGTCCCAACTTTGTCAGCTCTCTTTCCAGCACAGAAACAGAGTTCCACTAACCGTCGCCAAAGGCAGGACCTGTGAACAGCTGAAGCACCCCCTGGTTTCTGCTCTGCTGAGCCTTCCGTAGCAAATCCCAGGCAGACAGGGTCCTGAGGATTGATGGCACCTGGGCAGCAGGTGTGACCTTCCACAGCATTCTCTTATGCCTCTCAATCTTCCGGCATGATGGCTTATTCCTGTAACATCAGAGCTTTGGAAAGCGGAGGTGGGAGGATCACTTCAGATCAGGGGTTTGAGACCAGCCTGGGCATCAGAGGGAGCCCCTATCCCTACAGAAAATTTTTTTAATTAGCCAGGTGTGGTAGTGCATGCCTATAGTCCCAGTTACTAGGGAGGCTGAGGCAAGAGGATCACTTAAGCCCAGGAGGTTGAAGCTGCAGCAAGCTGTGATTGCACCACTGCACTGCAGCCTGGGCGATAGAGCAAGACCCTGTCTCAAAAGAAAAAAGAAGAAAGAAGAAAAAGAAACAAATGGTCAATAAACTTATGAAAAAGTGCTCAACTACAGCTATAAGCAGGAAAATGCAAATTAAACCCACAATGAGTTGCTCGCCAGACAGGCTAAGGGCGTAGAAGTAAGAGCCAGTGCCATCACTGGGGAAATCACTGACATGACCTCATAGAGCTGCAGCTAGGACCGTGCTGTGGCCCAGCGGCGATTTAGGTGCTGTACGTACACACCTTACCAGCATTCTCTATGTAACAACAGCCCCAGGTGTCCATCTGTAGTGGAATGCACGATCGGTGTGATGGAGTCACATTAGGTTGCTGCAAAAGTACCTGCGGTTTTGGCCATTAAAAGTAATGACAGGGCTGGGTGCGGTGGCTCACACCTGTCATCCCAACACTTTGGGAGGCCGAGGTGGGCAGATCGCTTGAGGTTAGGAGTTTGAGACCAGCCTGGCCAAAATGGCAAAACGCTGTTTCTACTAAAAATATAAAAATTAGCTGGGCATGGTGGCACACGCCTGTAATCCCAGCTACCCAGCAGGCTGAGGCAGGAAAATCACTTGAATCCAGGAGGCGGAGGTTGCAGTGAGCTGAGATCATGCCACTATACTCCAGCCTGGGCAACAGAGCGAGACTCCGTCTCAAAAACAAAAACAAAAACAGACCAGGTACGGTGGCTCACACCTGTAATCTTAGCACTCTGGGAGGCTGAGGCGGGTGGATCACCTGAGGTCAGTTCGAGACCAGCCTGGCCAACATGGCAAAACCTCATCTCTACTAAAAATACAAAAATTAACAGCATGGTGGCGCATGCCTGTAATCCCAGCTACCCGGGGGGCTGAGGCAGGAAAATCACTTGAACCACGACGGGGGCGGAGGTTGCAGTGAGCCGAGATCGCACCACTGTACCCCAGCCTGGGTGATAGAGTGAGACTCCTTCTCAAAAATAAATAAATAAATAAGTAAAAGCAATGACAAAAACCACAATTACTTTGGTACCAACCTAATACAGTGTAATATTATTGGCAGCAAAACAATGAAGTACGACTAAATGCAGCAACATGAGTGAGTCTTAAACATATGCCAAGAAGAGAAAAGCCAAACACAAAAGAACATATGTGATTCACATTGACATGTGAATTTCAAAAACAGCCAAGAATGTTATTATAGTGTTTGAGAGTATATGTTTGGTAGTAAAAGTATAAAGACGGCCAGGCGCGGTGGCTCACCCTTGTAATCCCAGCACTTTGGGAGGCCGAGGTGGGTGGATCACAGTGTCAGGAGTTCAAGAACAGCCTGGCCAACATGGTGAAACCCCATCTCTACTAAAAATACAAAAATTAGCCAGGCGTGGTGGCATGCACCTGTAATCCCAGCTACTTGGGAGGCTGAGGCAGAAGAATTGCTTAAACCCAGGAGGCAGAGGTTGCTGTGAGCTGAGATAGTGCCACTGTGCTCCAGCCTGGACAACAGAGCGAGACTCCATCTCAAAAAAAAAAAAGTATAAAGACAAGGAGGTGATTAGCATAATGTTACAACAATCAGGATGTGGATGCCTTTGGGGCAGCAAAGGGACACACAGAGACTTGGCGGTGGCCGGCAAGATTCTCATGCTTGACCTTAGTGGTGTCATGTTTTGCTTTACAATAATTCACAAGATTTATGTCTGATACGCTTTTCTCTGTGTATTATGTTTTACAATTAAGGAAGGGTTTTACAAAGCACATATGGTCCGGCCTGGCCAACATAGTGAAACCTGTCTCTACTAAAAAATACAAAAATTAGGTGGGCATGGTGGTGCGGGCCTATAGTCCCAGCTACTCAGGAGGCTGAGGTGGGAGGATCACTTGAGCCTGGGAAGTGGAGCAACTCACTTAATTTTACATGAATGGAATATAACTTATCAAGTGACAGCATCACACGATGTGTGTGTGTGTGTGTGAGTGTGAGAGATGGGGTCTCGCTCTATCACCCAAACTGGAGTGCAGTGGCATAATCATAGTTCACAGAAGCCTCAACCTCCTGGGCTCAAGCAGTCCTCCACCCCCAGCCTCTTGAGTAGCTGGAAGTATAGGTCTGCACCACCATGCTGGCTAATTTTTTTTTTTTTTTTGAGATGGAGTCTCGCTCTTGTTGCCCAGCCTGGAGTGCAGTGGCGCGATCTTGGCTCACTGCAAACTCCGCCTTCTGGTTTCAAGCGATTCTCCTGCCTCAGCCTCCCGAGTAGCTGAGATTATAGGCACACACAACCACGCCTTGCTAATTTTTGTATTTTTAGTAGAGACAGGGTTTCACCATGTTGGCCAGACTGGTCTCAAACAACTGACCTTGTGATCTGCCGGCCTCAGCCTCCCAAAGTGCTGGGATTACAGGTGTGAGCCACCGCACCCAGCCACTAATTTTTTTTTTTTTTTTGAGATGGAGTCTCACTCTGTTGCCAGGCTGGAGTGCAGTGGCGCAATTTCACGATTATTTGAGGGAGCCTTCCTTGGAGCTCACCACATATAAGGGCAGACACAATAGCTGTTATCAACCCCATCGGTCAACAGAGAGATAAAGTAACTTGCCTAAGTTCACATAGCTAGTCAGAATTCTTGGGTTGCTAAGGAAGGATGAACCATCATAGGCTGGAAATGAAATAGGTCACAACTCCTTCAAATAATACGTCTATTTATAATACTTACTAATTTGATTTTCCATGCACTTTTCTTTCCTTTTTTTTTTTTTTGAGATACAGTCTTGCTGTCGCCCAGTCTGCAGTGCAATGGCATGATCTCGTCTCACTGCAGCCCCTGTCTCCCAGGTTCAAGTGATTTTTGTGCCTCAGCCTCCAGAGTAGCTGGGATTACAGGCACCTGCCACCATGCCTGGCTAATTTTTGTATTTTTAGTAGAGACAGGGTTTTGCCATGTTGGCCTGGCTGGTCTCGAACTCCTGACCTCAAGTGATCCACCTGCCACAGCCTCCCAAAGTGTTGGGATTACAGGCATGAGCCACTGCACCCAGCCATTATGTACATATTTCAAATCACATTTTGTAGAGAGATTATCTTTAGTAGATGCTTTTCTTTTTTTGTTTTTAGAGATACAGTCTCACTATATTGCCCAAGCCAAAGTGCAGGGGTGTTCATTGCACACTATAGCCTCAGACTCCTGGGCTCAAGCAATCTTCCTGCCTCAGCCTCCTGAGTAGCCAGTTGCTCATCTCTAGTGGGACTCTGCTGGTGAATAGCCATTGCAACCTGGGCAATATAGCAAGACCTTGTCTCTAATACTTTGGTTGTAAACCAAAACTTGAAAGAGAATCCATGACCCTCCAGGCGTGGTAGTTCACACCTGTAATCCCAGTATTTTGGGAGGCCTGGGCAGGTGGCTGGATCACTTGAAGTCAGGAGTTTGAGATCAGCCTGTTCAACATGGCAAAACCCCATCTTCACTAAAAATGCAAAAATTGAGCCAGGCATGGTGGCGAGCGCCTGTAATCCCAGCTACTCGGGAGGCTGAGGCAGAAGAATCTCTGTAAGATAAAAGCCTATAAGATAAAAAACAAGGTGGTTACTTCCAATATACAATGGTCGTACCAGCAATGCGTAAACATTCCCATTCCAAAAGGGAGAAATTGGCCAACAGAAAGAGGTAACAGGCTCCAGGCAAGTCTGAAACCCACCAGGGCAGACATTAAGCCTTAAAGCTTTATCTCCCTTTAGTCCATGTCAAGGGAGAGCCCCCATGACTGCTCTCACGGGTTAGAGTCTGCTGCCTGTGGCTTTTCCAGGCTGAGGATGCCAGCTGCAGGTGGATCTACCTTTCTGGGGTCTGTCTAGGGGGTTGTGGTCCCCTACCCACAGCTGCACTAGGCAGTGCCCCAGTGGGGCCTCTGTGTGTGAGATCCAACCCCACATTTCCCCTCAGCACTCCCCTAGTAGAGTCTCTGCAGGGGCTCCTTCTCAGCTGCAGGCTTCTGCTTGGGCACCTGGGCTTTCTGATACATCCTGTGAAATCTGGGTGGAAGCTGTTAAGCCTCCTTCACTCTTGCATTCTGTGCACCTGGAGGTTCCACATGGAAGCTGCCAAGTCTTACAGATTGTGCCTTAGTCTTTACTTCCAAAATGGCTTCCAGGCCTCTTTTCCATTGTCTTGACTCTTAGCACTTGGCTCCCTTTTAGTCATGTAAATCTCTCTACCAAATGATTGCTCCGCAGGCTCCTTGAATTCCACCCCTGAAAATGTTCTTTCCTTCTCTACCACATGGCCAGGCTGCAAATTTTCCAAACTTTTATGCTCTGCTTCCCATTTATTTATTTACTTATTTATTTGTTGAGATGGAGTTTTGCTCTTGTTGCCCAGGCTGGAGTGCAGTGGCGCGATCTCAGCTCACTGCAGTCTCCACCTCCCACGTTCAAGTGATTCTCCTGCCTCAGCCTCCTGAGTAGCTGGGATTACAGGCGCCTGACACCACACCACACCCAACTAATTTTTGTATTTTTAATAGAGATGGGGTTTCACTGTATTGGCCAGGCTGGTCTCACACTCCTGACCTCAGGTGATCCACCCTCCTTGGCCTGGGTGACAGAGTGAGATTCTGCCAAAAAACAAAACAGAAACCAGATCTTGCATGAACTATTAGAGCAAGAGCTCATTCATTACCACGAGGATAGCACCAAGCCATTCATGAGGGATCTGCCCCCATGACCCAGACACCTCCCACTGGGCTGTGCCTTCAACACAGGGGGTCATGTTTTAGCATGAGATTTGCAGGGGACAAACATCCAAACCATATCAACACCACAGCCCTGTCCTTGGGTTTAAAAATTTGCTAGAATGATTTAGGGAAACATCACTTACGTTGACCAGTTTCATTTTTTTTTGAGATGGAGTCTCACTCTGTCCCCCGGGCTAGAGTGCAGTGGTGTGATTTCGGCCCACTACAACCTCCACTTCCCAGGTTCAAGCGATTCTCCAGCCTCAGCCTCCCGCGTAGTTGGGACTTCAGGCACCTGCCACCATGTCCGGCTAATTTTTGTATTTTTAGTAGAGATGGGGTTTCACCATATTGGCCAGGCTGGCCTCGAACTCCTGACCTTGTGATCCGCCCACCTCGGCCTCCCAAAGTGCTGGGATTACAGGCATGAGCCACTGCGCCTGGCCAACCAGGTTCTTATAAAGGTTACAAGTCAGGAACAACTAGATGGAAGAGGTGCATGGGGTAAGGTATCGAGAGAGGGTGGTACATGGAGCTTTACACCCCATCTGGGCACTCCACCTTCCTCATCAGATCTCAAAAGTTCTTTTTGTGTGTTTTTTTTTTTTTTTTTTTTTTTGAGATGGAGTCTCGCTCTTGTCACCCAGGCTAAAGTACAGTGGAGCGATCTCGGCTCACTGCGACCTCCACCTCCTGGGTTCAAGTGATTCTCTCCTGCCTCAGCCTCCCAAGTAGCTGGGATTATAGGTACTGCCATCATGCCTGGCTGGTTTTTGTATTCTTGTAGAGACAAGGTTTCACCATGTTGGCCAGGGTGGTGTTGAACTCCCGACCTCAGGTGATCCGCCCGCCTCAGCCTCCCAAAGTGCTGGAATTACAAGCGTGAGCCACTGTGCCTGACCAGAAGTTGTTTTTTTTTTGTTTTTTTTTTTTTTTTTTACAAGGTCTTGCTCTGTTGACCAGCCTGGAGGAGTACAGTGAGTGACACAATCACGGTTCACTGCAGCCTTAACTTCCCTGGGCTCCAGCGATCCTCCCACCTCAGCCTCCCAAGTAGTTGGGACTATAGTCTTCCTAGGCTAATTTTTAAATTTCTTGTAGAGATGGGATCTTGCTATGTTGCCCAGGCTGGCTTGAACTCCTGGGCTGAAGTGATCTTCCCACCACGGCCTCCCAAAGTGCTGGAATTACCGGTGTGAGCTGCCATGCCTGGCCCAAAAGTTCTTATACAGATTAATCTCCAGCCTCCTCCCCATTTCCAGAGGTCAAAGGGTAGGGCTTACAATTCCAACTCTAATCACTTTGTCTACCAGCCACTCTCCAGGGGCTAAAGTCACTGTATTAGCATAAACTCAGGTGTGATTAATAACAAAAGATGCCTGTCACTCAGGAAATTCCAAGGTCAAGGGGTGCGCTGAGCCAAGAACTAGGGACAAAGGTCAAATATATTATTATACCACACCTACAAAGACATCCAGATTTCCCAAGCAACAGAGGGGAGTTGGCATACTTGTCAACCTTAAATAATGTAATTGAGAAAATACAGTTAGGTATATAGCTTAAGGATGACCACCAGGAACACCAACTCCCGAAAGATGAAGGCCAGCATTCTGAAGCGGAGAAGTTAAGATTTAACTTGCATTGGCAGAGATAGGCAGAGACAGAGAAGTTTTAGCAGAATTACATTTTCTTTTTTAAAAAAATTATTTTGTTGGCTGGGCACGGTGGCTCAAGCCTGTAATCCCAGCACTTTGGGAGGCTGAGACGGGCGGATCATGAGGTCAGGAGATCGAGACCATCCTGGCTAACACAGTGAAACCCCGTCTCTACTAAAAAATTACAAAAAACTATCCGGGCGTGGTGGCGGGTGCCTGTAGTCCCAGCTACTCGGGAGGCTGAGGCAGGAGAATGACGTAAACCCGGGAGGCAGAGCTTGTAGTGAGCTGAGATCTGGCCACTGCACTCCAGCCTGGGCAACAGAGTGAGACTCCGTCTCAAAAAAAAATTTTTTTTTGTTATATTTATTTATTTATTTATTTTTGAGACAGAGTTTTGCTCTTACTGCCCAGGCTGGAGTGCAGTGGCGCAATCTCACCTCACCGCAAACCCTGCTTCCCAGATTCAAAAGATTCTCCTGCCTCAGCCTCCCGAGTAGCTGGGATTACAGGCATGTGCCACCACGCCCAGCTAATTTTGTATTTTTAGTAGAGGTGGGCTTCCACCATGTTGGCCAGGCTGGTCTTGAACTCCTGACCTCAGGTGATCTGCCCGCCTCAGCCTCCCAAAGTGCTGGCATTGCAGGCGTGAGCCACCATGCCTGGCTATTTATTTTTTTGAGACAGAGTCTCACTCTGTCACCCAGGCTGGAGTGCAGTGGCATAATCTTGGCTCACTGCAACCTCCGCCTCTTGAGTTCAAGTGATGCTTCTGCCTGAGCTTCCTGTGTACCTGGGATTACAGCACATGCCACCATGCCTGGGTGACTTTTGTATTTTTTTAGTAGAGATGGGGTTTCACCGTGTTGGCCAGGCTAGTCTTGAACTCCTGACCTCAGTTGCTCTGCCCACCTTGGCCTCCCAAAGTGTTGGAATCACAGGCGTGAGCCACTGTGTCTGCCTTTTTTTTCTTTTGAGACAGAGTCTCACTCTGTCACCCAGGCTGGAGTGCAGTGGCGCTATCTCAGCTCACTGCAACCTCCGCCTCTCAAGTTCAAGTGTTTCTCCTACTTCAGCCTCCCAAGTAGCTGGGACTACAGGTGTGCACCACCACACCCAGCTATTTTTTCTGTATTTTTAGTAAAGATGGGGTTTTACCATGTTCCCCGGGCTGGTCTTGAACTCCTGAACTGAAGCGATCTGCTTGCTCTGGCCTCCCAAAGTGCTGAGATTACAACCATGAGCCACCACGCCCAGCCAAGATTACATTTTCTGTATGAGACCAGTGTATACATTACAGCGATTTTATTGATGTAGTTTCAAGGAAGATAATTTATTACTCTGTAGGGATCGTAATCTGTGATAGTCTTATCTCTGGCTCCATTTAGTCTTCCTAATTATTTATTAAAAACAGTGTTATAGGGACAGGGTCTCACTATGTTGCCCTAGCTGGTCTGGAACTCCTGGGCTCTAGCCATTCTCCTGCCTCAGCCTCTCAAAGCAGTGGGTTTATAGGCATGAGCCACCACTCCCGGCCTAGTCTTCCTACTTTTTTACAGAAAAAAAAGGCAGAAGTTGGCCGGGCGCGGTGGCTCACGCCTGTAATCCCAGCACTTTGGAAGGCCGAGGCGGGCGGATCACAAGGTCAGGAGATCGAGACCACGGTGAAACCCCGTCTCTACTAAAAATACAAAAAATTAGCCGGGCGCGGTTGTGGGCGCCTGTAGTCCCAGCTACTCGGGAGGCTGAGGCAGGAGAATGGCGTGAACCCGGGAGGCGGAGCTTGCAGTGAGCCGAGATCGTGCCACTACACTCCAGCCTGGGCGACAGAGCGAGACTCCGTCTCAAAAAAAAAAAAAAAAAAAAAAAAGGCAGAAGTTGCCAGGCGCAGTGGCTCATGCCTGTAATCCCAACACTTTGGGAGGCCAAGGTAGGTGGATCACAAGGTTGGGAGTTCAGACCAGCCTGGTCAACATGGTGAAACCCCATCTCTACTAAAAATACAAAAACTACCTGGGCATGGTGGTGGGCGCCTGTAATCTCAGCTACTCGGGAGACTGAGGCAGGAGAATTGCTTGAACCTGAGAGGCGGAGGTTGGAGTAAGCCGAGATCACACCACTGCAGTCCAGTCTGGGCAACAGAGCAAGACTCCATCTCAAAAAAAAAAAAGAGCTGCATGCAATATGAGTCAAGCCACCTAGCCACATTCCTCTCAAGGGTCAGAATAATTTAAAATTCCAACAGCAGTAAATTTGAATTCTTTCACATACTGAACTGTCAAAAACCCAGTCATTGTCCGTTCGAGCTCATCAGCTCATCAGCTCAGCGGCAGGGCTGGGACAGATGCCTGGGATGACATGAATTCCTCCTGTCCCTTCTGTCTTTCTTTAAACAAGTCACCAGGGGCCATATCCATGCCCCCTGGTGGCTAAACGGTGTCGTGTCCCTAAAGGCCTCCCGCCTCGAGGCTCTCTCTGACCAGGAATGTGGATTTCTTAATGCGTGGTTTGACCAGCTCCTTCACTGCCAGGCATAGATCTTTAGGTATTGTAAGTGTCCAGTAAGTGCCCGTGAAAGGTCAGGGATGGGGGCAGATGGTGGAAGTGATTCAGAGAAACGAGAAGGAGAATTTGATTGAGGTATGGAAAGGCTTGCAGAGGCGGCCAAAGATAAAATATGCCTATTGATCTACAGGAAGTCAAATTAAGAAAAACGGCTGGGCGCGGTGGCTCACGCCTGTAATCCCAGCACTTTGGGAGGCCGAGACGGGCGGATCATGAGGTCAGGAGATCAAGACCATCCTGACTAACACGGTGAAACCCTGTCTCTACTAAAAATGCAAAAAATTAGCCAGGTGTGGTGGTGGGCGCCTGTAGTCCCAGCTATTTGGGAGGCTGAGGCAGGAGAATGGCGTGAACCTGGGAGGCAGAGCTTGCAGTGAGCTAATATCGTGCCACTGCACTCCACCCTGGGCGACAGAGTGAGACTCTGTCTCAAAAAAAAAAAGAAAAACATAGGCCGGGCACGGTGGCTCATGCCTGTAATCCCAGCACTTTGGGAGGCTGAGGCAGGCAGATCACTTAAGGTGAGGAGTTCGAGACTAGCCTGGCCAACATGGTGAAACCCCTTCTCTACTAAAAATAGAAAAATTAGCCAGACATGATGGCACACACCTGTAATCCCACCTACTTGGGAGGCTGAGGCAGGAGAATTGCTTGAACCCGGGAGGCGGAGGTTGCGGTGAGCCGAGATCGTGTCACTGCACTCCAGCCTGGGCAGCAAGAGTGAAACTCCTTATTAAAAAAAAAAAAAAAAAAAAGCAGCTCGCGTGGAAGGTGCTTCTCTCAGGCACTCAGGGTCACCGGGTGCAGGGCAGGGTGGTCCCGAATGGCATGCTGAAGGGCCAGGATCTCACACCGTGGGCTGCAGAGAGCCACTGAAGGTTTTGTAAGCAGGGAGAGCTGGTGGCTCAGCTGAGCATAGTCACTGAAGGAACATTACTCTGATAGTGGGAGGGGTACACAGAGACTTGCGGGTGACAGGGGCCGGGACTAGTCTAGGTCATGTGATGTATAAGAAGCCTGTGTAGGCTTTAAAAGCAAGACACAAGGGCTGGGAGCAGTGGCTCATGCCTGTAATCCCACCACTTTGGCAGGCTGAGGCAGGGGATCACTTGAGCTCAGGAGTTTGAGACCAGCCTGGGCAACACAGCAAGACCCTGTCTCTTAAAAAAAAAAAAAAAAAAAAAAGCAAGACATCATTATTACACCTCAATAAGGCTGTACAGACACAGACACACACACACACACACACACACGACAGACTACAAGTCATAGTTCCTGGATACAGGAATACAGGAGGATTGTGTTTCCATGGAAAAGGGTTTCTCGAAAACTAAAGGGGCCAGGCATGGTGGCTCACTCCTGTAATCCCAGCACGTTGGGAGGCCATGTCTTGACCTCGTAGCCTCAAGCGATCCTCTCACCCTAGCCTCCTGAGTAGTTGGGACTACAGGTGCGCACCACCACAACTGGTTAGTTTTTGTATTTTTAGTAGACACAGGATTTCACCATGTTTGTGTGGCCAGGCTGGTCTCGAACTCCTGACCTCAAGTGATCCATCCGCCTTGGCTCCCAAAGTGCTCTGGTTACAGACATGAACCACCGCGCCCAGCCCATATCCCTTTCTTTCTTTTTTTTTTTTTTTGGAGATGGAGTCTCGCCCGTTGCCCAGGCTGGAGTGCAGTGGTGCGATCTTGGCTCATTGCATCCTCTGCCATTCTTCTGCCTCAGGCTTCCAAATAGCTGGGACTACAGGCGCCTGCCACCACGCCCGGCTAATTTTTTTTGTACTTTTAGTAGGACGGGGTTTCACCGTGTTAGCCAGGATGGTCTCGATCTCCTGACCTCGTGATCCGCCCGCCTCGGCCTCCCAAAGTGCTGGGATTACAGGCGTGAGCCACCGCACCCGGCCCCATATCCCTTTTTCTAATGCTACATTATAAATGCAAAAAGGAATTGTCCCAGGAAAGTAAGGAAAATGATCCACTAGAATGAATGAATGATCTTTTTTTTAAAAAAAAAATTTATTTTTTGTAGAGATGGGATCTCACTGTGTTGCCCAGGCTGGTCTCAAACTCCTGGGTTCAAGCCATCCTCCCGTCTCAGCCTCCCAAAGTGCTGAGATTATAAGCATGAGCCACCAGACATGAGCATTACAGGCATGAGCCCAGCCTGAGGTGGGGGTTTCTGAGGGGGGCTTGGTTCATGGAACTGAGGGGCCACTCCTGCCTACTCACGGATCAGCTGTCTTCTCACCTCAACTGACCCTAAAGACACTTTTTCTTTTTTTTTTTTGAGACAAAGTCTCGCTCTTGTCCCCCAGTCTGGAGTGCAGTGGCGTGATCTTGACTCACTGCAACCTCTGCCTCCCAGGTTCAAGCGATTCTTCTGCCTCAGCCTCCCGAGTAGCTGGGATTACAGGTGCGTACCACCACACCCAGCTAATTTTTTGTATTTTAAGTAGAGACAGGGGTTCACCATGTTGGCCAGGCTGGTCTCGAACTCCTGACCTCAGGTGATCTGCCCACCTCGGCCTCCCAAAATGCTGGGATTACAGGCGTGAGCCACTGCGCCTGGCCCCTAAAGACACTTTCTAGGGCCTCAGGGAAAGCCTGAAACTGGGCTGCTGGCTTGGGCATCTGTCACTTGACAACTTGGGCATTGTCTTGTCACATTTTGTATTCATGTGGCTGGTTCTCCATTGCCACTTCTCATAAGTCAGGGTTTTAATCAAGGATTCCCTTGGCATTGGTATTAATCCGGCTTCTCCCCAAAGCATCCCAGCTCCGAGGGGTGGCACCTGGCTGTGGGCGCCATGAGTCACTGGCTAGCAGCCGGACTCCAGGCTCAGAACCTGAGAATCTTGGCGGTGGGGCAGGATTGTGAGGCCGCATTCTGTCCCTGGCGAGACCCGGCGCTGCCCAGTTCCTCCTGGGCCTCCCAACGCCCCCGATGGCTTGTGCCCCATGGCCGTCTGTCTGGTCCCTCCTTCATGTCGGTCGCTGCCCCCCCGGTGACTGCTTGGCTTCTGGAGTTTAAGGGGGCTTTTCCCACCCCGTACTGAGGCACCCCCGCATCATTCCTGGGCGTGTCCCCAAGAACAGCCATGTCCTCCACAGTGCAAGCTGAAGGTAGGAGCCCCCGAAAGAGACCAGGAAGGCAGCAGAGGGTGGGCTGCGCCAGAGAGAGGATGCGGGGGACCTGCTGGGGAGGAGAAGAGATGGGGGAGAGGAGAGGGGACCCTCCTACCGCAGTGGCATCGGGAGGCCCTGGGGGCTCCTTCCCTCTGTCCCTTCACCACAGCAGCCTCTCTTCTTTGGAGAACCCCTCCCCACTGCTGCCCCCCAAGCCCACTTTTCCGCAAAGCCAGGACTCCATGAAACAGCATCTCCAAGCCTCGGTGTCTTCTCCTCCACTCTGCGGCTTGAAGCAGAACGGAGTTCTAGGCACTGCTGGCAAAATAGAATAATGACGGAGAGGAGGAGACCCAGATCCTTGTAGGCCCTGAGAGGGTCCCCTAAACATCATCGTTTGGGGGTGCGTCCCGAAAGCCACTCCCTTACTGACCAAAGGAAGTGACCGCTCCATCTCATCCTGGGAGTGGTCATTTTTCTGCTTCATCCCAAGCAAAGATGAGCCTCCCGTCACCAAACTCAGAGCTGTGGTGACTGGGGACAAGTTCGCCTCAAGCTCCACTTCAATTCTCTCTACCATCATAGATTAGTTCAATTTTATAACCTAATGTTTATATATTTAGAGGGTACAAGTACAGATTTCTTTTTTTCTTTTCTTTTTTTATTTTTTTTTTGGAGACAGAGTCTCGCTCTGTTGCCCAAGGCTGGAGTGCAATGGCGTAATCTAGGCTCACTGCAAGCTCCACCTCCCGGGTTCAAGCGATTCTTTTGCCTCAGTCTAACAAGTAGCTGGGATTACAGGTGTGCACCACCACGCCCGGCTAATTTTTGTATTTTTCATATAGACGGGGTTTCGCCATGTTGGCCAGGCTGGTCTCGAACTCCTGAACTCAGGTGATCCACCCGCCTTGGCCTCCCAAAGTGATGGAATTACAGGCATGAGCCACCGTGCCCGGCCAACAATCTGGATAACTTTCATTGTCATCTGATAGAGAATAGAAAAGTCACAGAGATGCCTCATTTTCCCTGAATGACACTCGTAGTCCCTAAAACTATCGCGTGAGATCCCAAAGAGCATCAGTCATCTCTACCAGCATCTTCCCCGCCATCTAGGCACTCTCGGTTTATTTTATTTGATTAAATTTTTTTTTGTCGGGATGGAGTCTGGCTCTGTCACCCAGGCTGGAGTGCAGTGGCGTGCTCTCAGCTCACTGCAACCTCCACCTCCCAGGTTCAAGTGATTCTCCTGCCTCAGCCTCCGGAGTAGCTGGGATTACAGGCGCCTGCCACTGTGCCTGGCTAATTTTTGTATTTTTAGTAGAGACGGGGTTTCACTGTGTTGGCCAGGCTGGTCTCAAACTCCTGACCTCATGATCTGCCCACCTTGGTCTCCCAAAGTGCTGGCATTACAAGTGTGAGCCACCATGCCTGGCCTCAATTTATTTTTCTTTTTTCTTTTTAAAAATAGAGGTGAGGGCCGTGCGCAGTGGCTCACGCCTGTAATCCCAGCACTTTAGGAGGCCAATGCAGGTGGATCACCTGAGGTCAGGAGTTCAAGACCACCCTGGCCAACATGGTGAAACCCTGTCTCTACTAAAAATACAAAAGTTAGCCAGGCATGGTGGTGGGTGCCTGTAATCCCAGCTACTTAGGAGGCTGAGGCAGAACTGCTTGAATCCAGGAGGCAGAGTTCAAGGTGCAGTGAGCCGAGATAGCAACACTGCACTCCAGCCTGGGCGACAGAGTGAGACTCCATCTCCAAAAAAAAAAAAAAAAGAAAAATAGAGATGGGATCTTGCTATGTTGCCCAGGCTGGTCTCAAACTCCTGGGCTCAAGTAATCCTCCTGCCTCAGCTTCCCAAAGTGCTGGGATTACAGGTGTGAGCCACCACGCCTGGCTGCTCTTGATTTTTTTAAAATGAGGAATGCCTTATGTAATGATCCAGGCATACTTCTAGCCTGACGAGGGGATGCCCTTTATGGTCTATGAACCAGAGCTTGAGTCTGGAGGTGGGAGAACCTAGGTTTGAATCCCTGCTTAGCAGTCAAATGATTGTGGGCACATGACCTTGAGTTCAATTAAACATTTATTGAGCTCCTACTATGTCTGAGGCATTGTGGATACAGAGATAAGACACTGTCCTGGCCCACAAGGGGCTCAGGGGACCTGCTCAATGGACAGCCAGGCTCTTTCCTCATCTGTAAATTGGAGATGATAATATCTGTCCATCATGGCTCTGGGGCTAATCGTGATGACAGAATGTGGAAGTATGAATCACAACACAAAAGAGAGGAGTGGTAGATGCTGCTGCTTTCTTCCCTGAAGTTCCATTTATTTCTGTATGTATGTATGTATGTATGTATTTAGAAACAGGGAGGCTGGGCGCGGTGGCTCAAGCCTGTAATCCCAGCACTTTGGGAGGCCGAGACGGGCGGATCACGAGGTCAGGAGATCGAGACCATCCTGGCTAACACGATGAAACCCCGTCTCTACTAAAAAATACAAAAAACTAGCCAGGCGAGGTGGCGGGCGCCTGTAGTCCCAGCTACTCAGGAGGCTGAGGCAGGAGAATGGCGTAAACCCGGGAGGCGGAGCTTGCAGGGAGCTGAGATCCGGCCACTGCACTCCAGCCTGGGCGACAGAGCGAGACTCCGTCTCAAAAAAAAAAAAAAGAAAAACAGGGAATTGCTCTGTCGCCCAGGCTGGAGCGCGCTGGTGCAATCATAGCTCACTGTAGCCTCCAGCTCCTGGGCTCAGGTGATCCTCCTGCCTCAGCTTCCTGAGTAGCTGGGACTACAGGTGCATGCCACCATGCCTGGCTAAGTTTTTATTTTTATTTTTTACTTTTGAGACAGAGTCTTGCTCTGTCACCCAGACTGGAGTGCAGTGGCGTGATCTTGGCTCACCGCAGCCTCTGCCCCATGGGTTCACGCAATTCTCCTTTTTCAGCCTCCCAAGTAACTGGGATTACAGGTGTTCACCACCACGCCTGGCTAATTTTTGTATTTTTAGTAGAGATGGGGTTTTACCATGTTGGCCAGGCTGGTCTTGAACTCCTAACCTGCTTCGGCCTCCCAAAGTGCTGGGATTACAGGGGTGAGCCACCATGCCTAGACTGCTTTTTATTTTTTGTAGCGATCTTGTTGCCTAGGCTGGTCTTGAACTCCTGGGCTCAAGCCTTCCTCCCTCCTTGGCCTCCCAGAGTGCTGGGATTACAGGCATGAGCCACTGTACCTGGCCTTGAAGTTCCATTTAGAAATGATGACTCTGTCATTCTAGAAGGTGATGAGATAAAAATGCCCCCAAAGAACAGACATGACTATAATTCTGAAATGATGCTTGAGGTCTCTGGTTTAAGCAAGCCTGGCTCCCTGAGGTTAACTGACTTGTGCCCGTCCCGCAGGGAGGACATAGAACAGTCTGAATGAGAACTACTTATTATTACTATTATTTTATTTTTTATTTATTTTTTTTGAGACGGAGTCTCGCTCTGTCGCCCAGGCTGGAGTGCAGTGGCGCGATCTTGGCTCACTGCAAGCTCCACCTCCCGGGTTCCCGCCATTCTGCCTCAGCTTCCTGAGTAGCTGGGACTACAGGCGCCCGCCACCACGCCCGGCTAATTTTTTGTATTTGTTTTTTAGTAGAGACGTGGTTTCACTGTGTTGGCCAGGATGGTCTCGATCTCCCGACCTCGTGATTCACCCGCCTTGGCCTCCCAGAATGCTGGGATTACAGGCCTGAGCCACCGCGTCCGGCCTAAGAACTACTTATTCTTTCAATCACAACTCACTGCCCTCGACATCCAAATTTGGCTGATGTTTTATAGGACTCCCCCCGCCACCGATCAAGAAGTCTTGGAAAAGCACCCTGTTGAGTTACTGTGAATATTAGCAGAGATAAAAGGTGTCCACTGAATTCTGCATGTGTTGCCAGAAATGTGTTGACATCTACATTTTAGCCTGGAGGTATCGGTGCATCTGTTAATCCTGCAGCTGCTTCTCAGGGGTTTTGAGTACAGCAGCTTGGAAACTTAGCCAGAAAATTGCGATTCCAAATTTGTGCTTTTGTTAATTTTTTTTTTTTTTCAACCTCTATCTCCCGGGATCAAGCCATTCTCCTGCCTCAGCCTCCCGAGAAGCTGGGATTACAGGCATGCGCCACCACGCCCAACTAATTTTGTATTTTTTCTTTTTTTTTTTTTGAGACGGAGTCTCGTTCTGTCCCCCAGGCTGGAGTGCCATGGCGTAATCTCGGCTCACTGCAACCTCTGCCTGCCAGGTTCAAACAGTTCTCCTGCCTCAGCCTCCTGGGTAGCTGGGACTACAAGCATGTGCCACCATGCCCGGCTAATTTTTTTTGTATTTTTAGTAGAGATGGGGTTTCACCATGCTGGCCAGGCTGGTCTCGAACTCCTGACCTCGTGATCCGCCTGCCTTGGCCTCGCAAAGTGCTGGGATTACAGGCGTGAGCCACTGTGCCCAGCCCTAATTCCCAGCCCTAATTTTTGTATTTTTAATAGAGACAGGGTTTCACCATATTGGCCAGGCTGGTCTCGAACTCCTGACCTCAAGTGATACTCCCACCTTGGCCTCCCAAAAGTATCGGGATTACAGGCATGAGCCACCATATCTGGCCCAGAATTTGTTCTTTGTTCTTGTGGCAAGTGCTTGAAAATGTGGATTACAAAAGAAATGCTTTCTGTGTTTCATTGTGTGAGTTAAGTGTGTTGTACCAGGCAGATTTATGTAGTGAGGACCACCCCATTAGAGAATGAGGAGTGTAATATAGATTTAAATATGCAAATATATACGTAGAGGAAATATATATATGTATATACACACACGACTTGTGATAGAATTTATCTTGTCACTCAGCAAGAGAAAATTTTGCCTGTGTCATGTAGAAACTTATGCACTTAAGTTATAAAATATTTAGAAATATTTGCCTAGTAGAACCGTAAGGCTTACCTCAGGCTAACCATAAAACTCGGAACTTAAAGTGTTTATCTAAGATAAACATTTAGCAAATATTCAGCAAATATTTGGCAAGGGCCTTCCCTGAGCCAGGCGCTTGTCATTGGTTACAGCCTTGGATTTTGAAATTATATTTGCTTCCTTTTTTTTTTTTTTTTTTTTTTTTTTACCCCAGTCCTGACCATGTGAGATACTTGTTGCTTGTCTGCCCAGAAGCTCACGTGGTGGGTTATCAGCCTTTCTCAGGAGCATTCAAGAAAGGGCATGATCCTGGTTTAGGTTTCCTCTGGCACACTGGAGGAGAGTCCGTGGTGACTGTCAAGGTTTCCGGAACAAGACATCTCCCTCATCCCCCAGGCAGGGGCCAGCACCTCCACTGTCCGGCCAGGTCTCCTTGCTGAGTACCCCCAGTGAAAACATTCACACAGAGCAACAAAAATCACATGCATTCATTTGTATGGGAATGGCAGTACTAAAAATAATTTTATTAAACGTCTGCATGAGGCCAGGTGCGGTGGGTCACACCTGTAATCCCAGCACTTTGGGAAGGCCGAGGCCAAGAGTTCGAGACCAGTCTGGCCAACATGGTGAAACCCCCCACTTCTACTAAAAATAAAAGAATTAGCTGGGTGTGGTGGCGCATGCCTGTAATTCCAGCTATTGGGGAGGCTGAGGCAGCAGGAGAATTACTTGAACCTGGGAGGTGGAGATTGCAGTGAGCCAAGATTGTGCTACTGCATTCTGGCCTAGGTGACAGAGTGAGACTCTGTCTCAAAAAAAAAAAAAATAATTGTCTGCATGATACAAAAGTGGATGAAAGACCAGACTCAATGACTCACTCCTATAATCCCAGCACTTTGGGAGGCCAAGGTAGGAGGATCGCTTGAGGCTAGGAATTCAAGACCAGCTTGGGCAACAGAGGGAGACCCCATCTCAAAAAAATTAAAAAATAAGCGAGGTGTGGTGATGGCACCTGTAGCCCCAGCTGCTCAGAGAGGCTGAGGTGGGAGGTCGCTAAGTCTGGGAGGTTGAGGCTGCAGTGAGCTATGACTGCACCACTGCACTCCAGCCAGGTGAACAGAGCAAGACCCTGTCTCTAAAAAAAAACAAAGAAATCCAGAAGTGGTACAGAGCAGAATTTCGGCGATCCGAAACATATGCATATTTATGTATTCCAAGTCTTCGATAGGAATGCATTTCTGTGAAAACCAGCAAGAGGCCAGGTGCGGTGGCTCACGCCTGTAATCCCAGCACTTTGGGAGGCTGAGGCAGGCGGATCACCTGAGGTTGGGAGTTCAAGACCAGCCTGACCAACATGAAGAAACCCCATCTCTACTAAAAATACAAAAAAATTAGCTGGGCGTGGTGCCACATCCCTGTAATCCCAGCTACTCGGGAGGCTGGGGCAGGAGAATCGCGTGAACTTGGGAGGCAGAGGTTGCGGTGAGCCGAGATCGTGCAACTGCACTCCAGCCTGGGCAACAAGAGCAAAACTCTGCCTCAAACAAAACAAAACAAAACACCCAGCAAAAGGTGGCATGCTTCTCTTGTGTGCTTGGCATAGAGGCAGTGTGGGGTGATCCTAGGATTTTTTTTTTTTTTTTTTTTTTTTTTTTTTTTTTTGAGACGGAGTCTCGCTCTGTCACCCAGGCTGGAGTGCAGTGGCCGGATCTCAGCTCACTGCAAGCTCCGCCTCCCGGGTTCACGCCATTCTCCTGCCTCAGCCTCCCGAGTAGCTGGGACTACAGGCGCCTGCCACCTCGCCCGGCTAAGTTTTTGTATTTTTAGTAGAGACGGGGTTTCACTGTGTTACCCAGGATGGTCTCGATCTCCTGACCTCGTGATCTGCCCGTCTCGGCCTCCCAAAGTGCTGGGATTACAGGCTTGAGCCACCGCGCCCGGCCTGATCCTAGGATTAAGTGTGGTACATCTGTTGTTTGAAGACCCACTTCTACTGGTTGGGAGGCCTTGGAAACGTATGGAAGTTCTCTGTGCATCAGTTTCCTTTTTGAGACAGGGTTTCGCTCTGTCACCAGGCTGGAGTGCAATGGCACAATCTTGGCTCACTGCAACCTCCGTCTCCTGGATTTAAGCGATTCTCGTGCCTCAGCCTCCCAAGTAACTGGGACTACAGGCGTGTACCACCATAATTTTTGTATTTTTAGTAGAGACGGGGTTTCACCATATTGGCCAGGATGGTCTCGATCTCTTGATCTTGTGATCCACCCGCCTTGACCTCCCAAAGTGCTGGGATTACAGGTGTGAGCCACCGCACCTGGCTGATTTTGTATTTTCAGTATAGACCGGGTTTCACCATGTTGGCTGGGCTGGTCTCAAACTCCTGACTTAAGTGATCCGCCCCGCTCAACCTCCCAAAGTGCTGTGATTGTAGGTGTGAGCCACCACACCTGGCCCTTTTTTTTTTTTCTTTTTTTTTCCTGAGACACAGTTTTGCTCTTGTTGCCCAGGCTGGAGTGCAGTGGCACAATTTCGGCTCACCACAACCTCCGCCTCCCAGGTTCAAGCGATTCTCCTGCCTCAGCCTCCTGAGTAGCTGGCATTATAGGCATGCACCACCACACCCAGCTAATTTTGTATTTTTAGTAGAGACGGGATTTCTCCATGTTGGTCAGGCTGGTCTCAAACTCCTGACCTCAGGTAATCAGCCCACCTCAGCCTCCCAAAGTGCTGAGAATACAGGCGTGAGCCACCCGTTTTTTGTTTTTGAGACAGGGTCTTGCTGTCACCCAGGCAGGAGTGCAGTGGCGTGATCTCAGTTCACTGCAACCTCTGTCTCCCAGGTTCAAGCGATCTCGTGCCTCAGCCTCCTGAGTAGCTGGGATTACAGGTGTGAGCCACCACACCGGCTGATTTTTGTATTTTTAGTAGAGATGGGGTTTCGCCATGTTGGCCAGGCTGGTCTTGAACTCCTGGCCTCAAGTGATCTGCCCGCCTCGGCCTCCCTAAGTGCTGGGATTACAGGCATGAGCCACTGTGTCCAGTTCTCAGTTTCCTCATCAAGCACCTGGGGGAAAGGAATGGCCACTTTCATGGGATGGTCCTGCAGATGAGCAGAGATGCCAGCCATATAAAGAGCTGTGTACAGAGCCTGGCACATGCGAATTTGTCATCACATAGCAGCCAAGATGATTGGTGGCCTCACTTTATTCTGTCGGCAGTGGTGTGATCATGACTCACTGCAGCCTCAAACTCCTGGGCTCAAGTGATCCTCCCACTTCAGCCTCTTGGGTAGCTGGGACTGGAGGCATGCACCACCACATCCAGTTAATTTTTAAATTGTCCGTAGAGATGGGCGGGGGGGCGGGGGTCTCGCTATGATGCTCAGGCTGGTCTCGGACTCCTGGCCTCTAGCGATCCTCCCACCTTGGCCTCCAAAAGTGCTGGGATGACAGATATGAGCTACTGTGCCCCTCCCTTCAAAGACATTTTTCTAATACTGAAATCTGATGCTCACACTCCCCTGTTCAAACTCTACGCAGTTCCCCAATAAGCTCTTACAGGATGCTATCCCAATGCCAATGCCAGCCCCACCTCTACCTTCTAGAGACTCTTCCAGGGCTCTGGCCACACCCAGTGACAAGCCCTGGCATATAATGGGCCACTGTGTACTCTCTGGGATCACAGTTCACTCTGCCTGGAATGCTCTGCCACTGGTCCCTGGGGCTGATTCACCACTGGCCTTCCCAGCCAGGCTGTGGTCCTGGAACTCTCCAGGCACTCAGGCTCATCACCAGCCAGTGTGTGGCACCTCCACCCCTCTCGCCATACAAAGCTCCCTTCACCACAGTTACTGTCTGCCTCCCTGTCTGACTGCTACTTGTGTCCCTGTCATCGTCCTCTTTGGCCCCCCAGGGCTTGCACTGCACACACAGCCTGGGATAGCAGTTCCATCTTCTGCATGCTGCACATTTGAAGGGGCAGGAACTGCTTTGTGTCTGAGGGCAGCACTGGTCAAAGCCATGCTGGGACATCCCAAAACGACACCCCGGCGTTCACAGACTCCAAACCAGGGGCATTGCTGGGGCAAAAACAATTACTGGAAGAGAAGGGGACCAGCGGCTGTGGATTTTGTGGGGTTTATCAGGAAATGCAGAGAAGTGAAGGGACAATTAGCCATGAAATTGAAGGAAAATGTGCCAGCTTTTGTTGATCTGATAGGAAAGGAGATCACCAGGCCTGCAGCTGCTACTCTTCAGCAGTTTGCAAGGCTGGGAGGAGAATCCAGGTGGTCCTTGTTGACCAGGTGTTAGGATGGTTGACCTGAGCCACATCTCTTCATGGTTGATGAGGCACGAGGTTGCACCTCAGTATTCTCTGGCCAGGGGCTGTCACCCTATGGTGCCTGGACAGCTGCCCCCAAAAACAATGGCCTCCTCACTGCCTACCAGGGCCTCTACTGGCTCCAAAGCCCTTGGCCACTCCTGGCCAGTCTCCACTCTTTTTTTTTTATTTTTGAGATGGAGCCTCACTGTCGCCCAGGCTGGAGTGCAATGGCACAATCTCGGCTCACTGTAACTTCCGTCTCCCAGGTTCAAGTGATCCTTATGCCTCAGCTTCCCGAGGGATTACAGGTACCACCCCCCCGCCCACCATGCCCAGCCAACTTTTGTATTTTTAGTAGAGACAGGGTTTCACCATGTTGTCCAGCTGGTCTCGAACTCCTGACCTCAAGTGATCCATCCACCTCAGCCTCCCAAAGTGCTGAGATTACAGGCATCAGCCACTACGCCCAGCCCAGTCTCCACTCTTGATCTGGCTGTTCGTTAGTGCCAGGGGCCACTCCTCAGTCTTCTAGTGTACCTGGACCACCTCTCAGTTCCTCTTTCGAGGATTGTGGGGATGATGACTAGGACAGGACGTACAAAATGGGAATGGGCTTCGAAGAGCTGGACTTGTGATAAAGAAATATGATGGTCAGGTGGGCATGGTGGCTCATGCCTATAATCCCAGCACCTTGGGAGGTTGAGGCGGGAGGATCACTTGAACCCAGGAGTTTGAGACCAGCCTGGGAAACATAGCAACACCGCATCTCTACAAAATATAAAAAAATTAGCCGAGCACCGTGGCGTGCACCTGTAGTCCCCAGCTACTTAGGAGGCTGAGGTGGGAGGATCACTTGAGCCCAGGATGTTGACGCTGTAGTGAGCTAGGGTTGCATCACTGCACTCCAGCCTGGGCCATAGAGTGAGACTCTGTTTAAAAAAAAAAAAAAAAAAAAATATATATATATATATATATATATATATGATGATTCCTTATTAAAAAATAAAAAGGCCAGGTGCAGGGGCTCACACCTGTAATCCCAGCACTTTGGGGGGCCAAGGCAAAAGGATTGCTTGAGGTCAGGAGTTTGAGACTGGCCTGGGCAACATAGCAAGATCCTATATAAAAATTTTTAAAACTTAGCTGGGCATGGTGGCGTGTGCCTGTGGTCCCAGCTACTGAGGAGGCTGAGGTGGGATGATGACTTGAGCCCAGGAGGTCAAGGCTGCATTGAGCAATGATTGTGTCACTTCACGCAGCCTGGTGACAGAGCAAGAGAGCCCCCACCCCCGGCCCTCCCTACAAAAAATTTTTTAAAAATTAAAAAGGCGTGGTTCGAGAAGAGCTGTAGTCGTCCCAGAGCTACAGTGCAGGTGAGATCAAAATGCAGGTGAGAAAACTGGAGACAGAATACAGTAACAGCTACAGGTGCCCCTGAAAAGGTGCAGAGGCGCTAAGGACGCAAGGAATCCTAAACGTTCCAATCGTTCGTTTTAAAGTTGTTCTGGCAAACCCGTGAAACCCTGTATGAGGAAATGTTTCAGCGAGGGCGCCTGACGCTGTCCCCGAGGCCAGAAAACACCCAGGTTTAGATACGGGCTCTGACCCGCACCTGCCACGGCCAAACCCCTCCCCCTTCTGATCCCGGTCCCGTGTTGTCCTCCAGAGGGTAAGCAGAACACCTGGCAGGGCTGCCTGAAGATTAGGGAAACTGAGGAGACGCGGCAGGTGCCCAGTATTTATGGTTTTGTCCCCAAACGGGGGAGTTATTTGTAAGCACTGGCCACTACCCCTGTAACACCTAATTGTCCAAAAAAAGGCAAAGGGAGGGAATGCGCCGCAGCTGAGCACCGCACAGGCCGCAGCTGGGGTGCACGCCCGGGTGTACCCTTTCCATTGCTGGGACCGCTGGCGATCGCGGGGGCAGAGGGCTGGGGTTGGGGCGGCCTGAGACCCACCCGGCCCCGCCCCTTCTCAGGCCCCGCCCTCCCCCTCCTCCACGAGTGAGGGGACCTCGGCCGGCTTGGGAGATGGGGGCGTAGCGGGAGGTGGGGGTGCATCCGCGGGCCCTAAAGGTCACGACCCTATGGGGCTTCTCCGGGTCGCGGTGGGGGAGGGGAAATCTCCCCTCCACGGGAGAGCTGAGAGCCGCGGCGGGGGGGCGGGGCGGAGCGCAGGGCGCAGCTGGCAGGGCGGCTTCGGGAGGGCGCGGCCCCTTTAAGACGCCCCGCCGGCCCCGCCCTCGCGCCCCGCCTCCCGTCGCCCACGTGACCCCGGTCTTGTGACTGAGTCGGAGAGGGCGGGGGAAGCCCGCGGCGCGCGCCCGCCCCGCCCCGCCCCGCGTCTGCCTCAGAGGGACCCGAGCCACCCGGACTGCCGCGTCCCCGCCGCCGCCGCCGCGTCCCCCGCCGGGGCCGACCGAGCCGAGCCGGGCCGGAGCGGCGGGCGCGGCCGGGCCGCCATGGACCATAAGCCCCTGCTGCAGGAGCGGCCGCCCGCCTACAACCTGGAGGCCGGCCAGGGCGACTACGCGTGCGGCCCGCACGGCTACGGCGCCATCCCCGCCGCGCCCCCGCCGCCGCCCTACCCCTACCTCGTCACAGGTGGGCCCGGAACCAACTTTCCCCGCCATCGGCTTCGAGGGGGCAAGCCCGTGCGGGGGACGCGGGTCCGGAGGCCGGCGGGGCCCGCCCGGGGGTCCTTCCTGGAGCTGGAGGTCCCCGGGCCGGCTTCGGGACCCCGCGTCGCCGAGGGCCAGCCTCCTCCCCGGGGCTCTCGTCCTCGGGCCCGTCGTACCCGGCGGGGCCGGATTCCTGCCCCAGATGAACTTTGTGTCACGAGGCGCTCGCTGTTGGCAGATTAGCGCCGAATCAGGCCCGCGGTGGCCGTCCCGAGGGTGGAAAAGACCGGGGGCTTTTTTAGCGGGATGGAGGTGGGGGTACGGAATGAGTAGTCCCCATCGCGGTCCGATTTCTCCTCCCTGCACCCTAATGACTTGTCTTCCCCCCCACAGGGATACCCACCCACCATCCCAGGGTCTACAACATCCACAGCCGGACCGTCACCCGGTACCCTGCCAACTCTATCGTGGTCGTGGGAGGCTGTCCTGTCTGCAGGTGAGTGGTCTGCAGCCTGGGGACTGGCCCTGGAAACGCTGAGGACCCCCGCCCTACCCCCCAGGACTTCACAAAGTCAGCTCTGCTTGTGGGAGTGGGTCCGGCTTGACTTGGATCTTGATGAGAGCCCTTTATGGGAGGAACAGACAGGCTGCCCGTATGCGGTGTGGGAGAGCGTGGGTCCACTCACCATTGGCTCTGAACACATTTTGTGGGGGCAAAAGGGTGGATTCCTTTTCCTAGATTTTGGGGTATTGCACCCCAAGTGATTGGGATGTAGAAAAGGTAACAACGGGACTCGTGGTCTTTTCGTCTTTGTTCTGGGACTTGCAAGGAATCAGGTGTCTGCATTTTTCTTCAATTTCCACAAGTTTACTCTGCAGTCGATCATCGAAGGTGGTGGAAGGTTTCGTTTTCCCGGAAGGGGCATTTGGAAGTAAGTGCACCAGCAGGAGAGACCTCAGTGGGAGAAGCGACGGCTGTAAGAGCTGCTTTAGCCAAAGCTGGCTTGAAACGCCCTTTCACGAGCTGGACCAGGATGGAAGCCCGGTGGTTCTTTGAGGCAGGAGTGATTTTTTTGATATCCTCGCATTGGACCTGCACAGGCTTTCTGGTTTTCATAGGACCCTGAGGTGCAGCTAGAGGATTGTTTTGTGGAGGTTTTGAGGATTCAAATTTAAATAAGGATTAATTAAATATAAATCCTTGGCAGCTGGGGGTGTTCAGATTGCCTAGAAAGTAGGGGCAGAGTTGGCGGGGACAGGGTTTTCAGCTGTATCTGGGAGGAGGAAGTTGAAGCCGCTGAGATGGAATTAAGAAACCCTGGTTTGGACTTATACTTGATTTCAAAAGTGTGTGTGTAAGGCCTAGAGCAGAGTCATGGGGAAGTGAATGATTTCAGAGCCTTAGCAGGCAACTTCCTGGGAAGAGGGAGGGCATCCCAGAGGTGGGGACAAGAGGCTGGGACCCCGGGGGAGGTTGTGGCCGCTTGCCTGCATAGGGACCCCGTGACAAACCCTAACTGGGACGTCAGTTTGACACAGTTGGTCACCACCCAGCAGAAACATTGGCCTTTGGAGTGAAGGTGGAGGGGAGGGCAGGGCGGGGCGCTGGCTGCCTCCGGGACATAGTTTTCTCTGGGAGCTGCACCGGGTTGAGGGGGCTGGCAGAGCTGTGTGGGTGTGAAGGCACATGGAGGGGACTCAGAACATGGAGGAGCAGAGGGTCTGCCTGCGTGTCATTGTCCATGCCTTGCCATCCCAGTGTCCAGCCTGCCGGAGAAGCTGGATTCCAGTCCTGGTCCTGCCAGGAACAGGGGGGCCTGTTTCCCCGTCTGGGACATGGGGGTGCCTGGTGAGGTGTCTCCGAAGCTCTTAGCTCTTCTCTGCCCAAGCCCCTGAACTTGGAGATGTGGGAGACCAGCGGCAGCGAGGGATGGCCCAGATATCCCAGGGCTGGGGGGGCGCCCAGGTGGCGGCGCAGTTGCTGTCGGTATGGGGGTGCTGGCCCTGCCACTTCCCCTTCCCTAGGTGGGAGCTGTGTCCCTGTGGAGGCCCGTGGCTTCCGCTGACCCGGCGGTGCCCCCCAGCTATGCAGAACCTGGAGTGGGGTCAGGCTGTGCTCTGCTCTGCTGTGGAGGATCTTGGGCTTGGCCCCCAGAGGCTACAGGAGTGGGGTCCTCAGTTACTTGATCACTGTGCTCTCTGCCCTTGGGCAGCTGCACCAGGCAGGGTGGAGGCTGGGTCCTCTCTGGACAAGGTTGGGGGGTCCTTAGTCCTTTAAGTTGGGACCAGAGCACTCTGATCCTCTGGCGACCCCTTGGGTTGCAGCCAGGCCCTCCCAGCACACAAGTCCCTGCACTCTGCCTGTGGTGCCCTGGATGCTGGAGAGTGGCCACCGCTCCCCGAGGCTTGGCCCCTGCAGCAGCATTGGGCATGGGATTGGGCCCCTGTGCCCTGCCGCAGCCAGAGGGCGAGCAGGGGGCTGGGTGCTCTGCTGCTGGTGTCGGGAGGGGGTGTGTGGTCCCTGAGCCACTCCTTTCTACGAGGAGAGTGGAGACACACATGTCTGGTGTCTGGCCGCCGCCTGCCGTCTTGGGGCCGGGAGACAGGATACCGCTCACGTGACCACACTTCCTCCTGCCCCAGGTCCAGCCCACCGGGCTCTGTCCCCCTCCCTGCCTGGTGGCATGGCAGGAATTTGTCCAAGTCACACGTCTGTTAGTCCTTCTGAGTGAGGCTTGGCCAGAGAAGCCTATGTCCCTTGTGGCACTGCTGCCCTGGCCAGGCCTTTGCTGAAGCTTCCTGACTCCGTCTGCCCTTTTTAGCCGTTTATGAGGAAGCATTTCCGCAGCCCAGCGGTGGATATGCCCCTGTTCCTCCTGCCCTCCTGCTTCACGCCTGCCCTGCCCTGCCCTGCCCTGCCCAAGGCCTGGGCCTCTCTGCCGAGGGAGGCCAGTCTTTCTCTGCTGGGGTGTGGTTATACCTAGGTGCAGGATGAGGTGGCTGCACTGGGAGGCTCTCCTGGGCTGGAGCAGAGCCTGTGCCCTGAAAACCAGGAACGCAGGAGTGGGGAAGGCCCTGGCAACACAGGGCCTGGCCCGCACCAGTCCCCCATGAGTATGGCTGGGCTGTCATTGGGTACTTAGTTTTGGGGGTGACCAGAGAGGAAGTCCTGAAAAGGATTTCACCTTTTTTAGGGACGGTGAAAGGAACAGCTGTGGAGGGCGGATGTTGCTTAGAGGTCCAGGGTGCGGCTCAGTAGCCAGCATGGAGGTTGCCACGGCCCTTGAGGGGCAGAGGTGGGCTGTGGAGGGCACGGGGGGGGTGACTGTGGAGCCTGGGAAGGGCTGGAGGGGAAGGAGCCTGTGACATCCTTGGGCTTCCAGATGATGGTGGTGGAGGGGCTGGTCCCTCCTACCGCCTGTGACCTGGAAGCCAGCGCTCCCCTGGTTGAGGAAGTAGCTGAGTTAGCTGGGACGGCCCTGCCCATATGCGTGGCCTATGGGCTGTCCCTGTCCTGACAGTCTTGGCCTGAGGTGTGGGGGCAGCGGATGGGCTGGAGCTTGGGCCTAGGCTGCTTGCTGGGCAGGGTTGTGGACCTCAGGGTCCGAGTGCTGCCTCAGCGGCCTCCTGAGTTTCTAACCTTGGGCTTTGCCCCCAGCTGCGGGCCAAGTGGCACCGCTGGGGTGGGTGTGGTGGCAGGCAGAGTCTCAGGCCTTTCTTCCACAGGAGAGGCTGGGACTGGCCCTGGCCATTGGGTTTGCTGGGAATGGCCCTGGGAGGTCCTGGTGAACTGTCCCTAAGCGAGGCAGCTCCCCCACCCCTGTAGGGGGAGTGGATACCCTGGGACAGCCAGAAGCTGGCTGGAGCTGCTTTGGGGCCACCTCGCCCTGCGCTGAGCATGGCTTCAGGCCCGCAGCCCTCTGAGGAAGCCCTGTGTCTCCCCTTTTCCTGGCGAGCTCGGCCTTCCAGCGAGGTGCGGTGGTCTGGGGTTGTTCCTGGGCGTGGATGGTGCCTCGAGGCCACTGTGTATGCACAGAGGGCAGCTGGGTGCCCTGGGGCAGCCCCCTGTGACACTGCCTGCCTTTGGGGGCTGCCTTGGAGGGAGAACGGGCCTGCAGGATGGGTGCTTGTGACTGGGGAGCCCATCCGGGTTCAGATCCCAGCCACGCCCTTCCCTGCTGGGAGGCCTTGGACACACCCCGGTTTTTAGCCTCCTGTGAGCCCATCTGGGTTCACATCCCAGCCATGCCCTTCCCTGCTGGGAGGCCCTGGACACACCCTGGGCTTCAGGCTCCTGTAAAGTGCCTGTGGGGATACAGGAAGGGTGAGGATGGCCCTTTCCCTGGGCAGCGCAGAGCCCTGCTGCCAGCCCCTTCTGTCCCTGGTGAGGCGGGAGCCCTGTGGCCTCCACTGTCCCAGGGCCCAGCTCCGGGTGGATGACAGTGGCATGACTGGCCACTTTCACTGCAGGGCTGGAGTCGCCTTAAGGGAGTGCTCTTGGAATTAGTCAGTTCCCTAATTTCGCCAGTGGCCATGATCCCTCCCTGGCCGCGTGGCCTATTGCGCAAGAGGGGCCGCTAGAGGGAGCCGGTCAGGACCCGAGCGGTTGAGAAGGTTGAAACCCACCCCACCAACCCAGGTGGGCTCTTCTGGGTTTGGAAGGGAGAACTGGAGGCCGTGGGGACGGACAGGCTGGCAGGGACGGCAGCTGTTCCGGTGTGGGGGTTCCCCTTCTCCCCTCCAGTGCTGGCCCTGCAGCTTGGGGAGTCTTGGCCTAGAAGTTGGATCGTGTTTCTCAGTTCAGAAGATTTGGAGTTTTAAAAAGCACATGATGCCAACACGCCTTTTGAGGTCTAGGGCAGTACTGCAGTTAAAACTTTAATATTTCTGCAGCAAGACATGAATATTCAGATAAACTAGGATAAATTACGACTATAAATAGCCACACACCAGTTTAGGTCACATGTTGCTGCCAGGTGAGTTTGCTGTCAAGTGACAGCGAGTTCTGCCTTCAGTGCCTCTTGGTGTTTGAAGTTGTGGGTGCGGCTGTGGAATCCTGGGGGGTAGGGTATGCTGCCCACCCTCCAGCTGACCCCAGAGCCAGAGGTGAGGGCCGAATTCTCCTGGCCAGCCCTCGGGCCTTCGAAGCCTGTTCAGGGTTCTCGGGTCTGGATCACAGCCTCCTGTTGCTGGCGGAGGCCTGAGCCTCCTGGGGCGGCTGGATCTGTCCAGTTCCTGGGCGGTACTGCAGGGAAACAGGCTCGCTCTCCCCAGAGACCCAGGGGCCTTGGCCCTCCTGCCCTGTCTTTAAGTGGCGTGGAGGCGGGCAGGCGGGTGGGATTGAATGGACCAGGGATGGGGAGGCTGCCCTAGGAGGTGCCAGAGTGGGTCCCCAGACTGAGGGGCTCAGCCCAGGGTGGCACAAACGGGCCAGCCCTGTGCTCTGGCTGAGGACAGGATGGGTCTGGACGGAAGCTCCGTGGGTTGGAAGGAGGAGGGTGTTTCCCTGTGCCTGGGAGGCCGTGGGGTCAGTGCGTTTGGTTTGGCCCATGGCGCTGCTTGCAGCCCCGGGGCTGGGAATCGAGGTGCTGAGAAGCGAGGCGCCGGGGCCTGGGTGGGCTGGGCTGGCGCTGCTGGAAATCCTGGCGCTCAGGTGGGCCAGCGCCCTGGCCCGTGGCAGTGGGAATCCAACGTGAGTGAGCAGCCTTCCTGCACTTCTCAGCTCTGACGGAGTAGGTGGGTTTTGGGGTCTGGATGGAGAATTAGGAAGCAGGAGGGCGCTGCTGCCCTTGGACTTGGTGAGAGCAGCAGCTGCAGGTGGGAAGCTGGTGTGGGCGGGGCCACCAGGCAGCACTGAAGCCCCACCCCCGCCCATTGCACCATTGCACCTGGATGTCTCTGCTGTGCCCCATGGGCGGGCTCCAGCCGGGCTCCCTACCCACACCCCTTTGCCCAGCCTCCTCCCAGGCACCTCTGGGCCTTTGAACTGGCAGTCGGCTCTGCCCGCAGCCCTGCCTCTCAGCAGCTTTGGTCCTGAGGCGAGGTGCTCAGATGGTCACTGATTGGGCCGGCTGAGGGGGGCCTGGTGGCACTGGGGACCACTCCAGGGGGCAGGCTTCTTCCCTAGAAGGATTTCTCAGCTGGTTCACCCTCCCTGTCTGCTTTTTCATGGGACATTGTCTAACCAGAATATACAGCCAGTGTGTTTCCTGGGATTTGACCGTAGATGCCGTGAAGGAAACAGGAAAGGAAGCCCAGACGCTCCCTCCAGCTCCCCCGGAGCCTGTCATGGCCATCTGTGGGGACACAGCTGGTGCTCGGCCTTCCCGGGGCTCCCCCATCTCGACTGTGTGGTCTTGGGAGCTGTGGCAGCTGGGGCTTCTGCCCACCCGACACCCCGGGGAGAAGGTCCTGGAGCCGGGCAGGGCAAGCTGCACTCGGCAGGGCTGGGCGGAGGTGTCCTGCCCAGTCTGGACTGGCAGGGGCAGCCCTGGCCAAGGCTGAACAAGTGTGGTGGCCTGACGACCTTGTGGTGCTTAGACAGGGGACACTTTTGTAAAAGTCCACGCAAGAAGTAGAAACTTTGCTGACAGGCTCCGGTCTTTGGCTTGGCTTTGCCTTGGAGCTTCACGGTGTGCTCTGCAGCCCAGCTCCGCCCCTCCACACAGACAGGTGGCGCTGTGTGAGTCTGGGAAACACTGGGTACAAGAGGGCTGGCCGCAGGACTGCTCAGAGCCTTTTGAGAACGAATGAACACAGGGACTCTAGGAGAAAAGTTTCCCCAAACCGGCTGAATGGTCCCCCTTTTCCAAATGTGTACCATCGTGTCTGGCTACTTTTAAATTGTAGAGGTGTTGCAGGGGGGTTTTACTTTGTTGCCCAGGCTGGTTGTGAACTGCTGGCTTTAAGTGATCCGCCTCAGCCTCCCAAAGTGCTGCAGTTGCAGGCGTGAGCCACCGTGTCCAGCTCCATTGGAGATGGCTGAAGGGACCTCCCTGAGGAGGCCGGAGGGAGGCAGGTGGGCATGAAGTGTTTTTCTTTTTTGAGACAGTTTTGCTCTTGTTGCAAAGGCTGGAGTGCAGTGGTGCGATCTCGGCTCACTGCAACCTCCACCTCCCGGGTTCAAGCAGTTCTGTCTCAGCCTCCCGAGTAGCTGGGATTACAGGTGCCCGCCACTATGCCTGGCTAATTTTTGTATTTTTAGTAGAAACGTGGTTTCACCATGTTGACCAGGCTGGTCTTGAACTTCTGACCTCAGGTGATCTGCCTGCCTCGGCCTCCCAAAGTGTTGGGATGACAGACGTGGACCACCGTGCCCGGCAACTTTTTCTTTCAGCAGTGGAAAGCCCAACTTCAGAATATTCTGGTTTATTTTCCATAATCCCGGGAGAAGTAGGGAATAGGTTCTGTGGGTGGGGTTTGGGCTCCCCAGCCTGCCTTGCCTAGCAGTGGTGGAGGCAGTGGCCCTCATGAGTCCAAACTCCCAGAAAGCAGCTTGGAAACATGCAGGGTGCTGGGATGGGAGTAGGGTTCCCCAGGTGGCCAAGTTTTCTTCCCTTAGCAAGGCACAGGTAGTCACGCTTCCCTGTTGCAGGCGGGCGACCACACCACCTTGTTGTAGGCTCCCCTTCCCCACTAAGCACCAGCTCCCATCACCTGTCAGACACCCCCACCCTGTTGTGTTCTCTCTCCACTTACTTCAGTACTGGCTGGATGGAGGGGTTTGGGGCCCCAGGAGGACCAGAAGGAGCCCGTAGGGGGCTGCCTGTCTGGTGGGAGCAAAACTTTTCTCATTTGTGCTGAGCTGGCTAGTGTGGTTAATTTCAGCTGTGTCCAGAACTTTCCAGAAATAGCCTAAGGAGCTGAGCTGAGCACTCGGCTTCTGGCTTCCTACTTTTAGGGCCTCTGAAACTGACACTTGGGTTCGATGATTGCAGGTCACTGAACCTGTGCTCACTGGTGCAGGATTTGTGGGATGGCCTTTAGGTGTCTTAGTCTGTTACATTGAACTTTGTTGAAGAGGAGACTTTGAGATCACATTTTGAGAAATAAGACATTATTTCTTCAGACATTGTGTGAACATGGCCAACTGCAGTCTCCCATTAACCCACCCCCACTACCAAAGGAACAGAAATCCAACAAAAGCCCAAACACTGACGGGACCACTAAGCTTGCTGGTTGCTCCTTTTCTTTTTTTTTTTTTTTGAGACGGAGTCTTGCTCTGTCGCCCAGGCTGGAGTGCGGTGGCGCGATCTCAGCTCACTGCAAGCTCTGCCTCCCGGATTCATGTCGTTCTCCTGCCTCAGCCTCCTGAGTAGCTGGGACTACAGGCGCCTGCCCCAATGCCTAATTTTTTTTTTTTTTTTGAGACGGAGTCTCGCTCTGTTGCCCAGGCTGGAGTGCAGTGGCCGGATCTCAGCTCACTGCAAGCTCCACCTCCCGGGTTTACGCCATTCTCCTGCCTCAGCTTCCCCAGTAGCTGGGACTACAGGCGCCCGCCACCTCGCCCGGCTAGTTTTTTGTATTTTTTTTTTTTTAGTAGAGACGGGGTTTCACCGTGTTAGCCAGGATGGTCTTGATCTCCTGACCTCGTGATCCGCCCGTCTTGGCCTCCCAAAGTGCTGGGATTACAGGCTTGAGCCACCGTGCCTAGCCTAATTTTTGTATTTTTAGTAGAGGCAGTGTTTCACTGTGTTAGCCAGGATGGTCTTGATCTCCTGACCTCGTGATCCACCTGCCTTGGCCTCCCAAAGTGGTGGGATTACAAGTGTGAGCCACCGTGCCCGGCCTCTGGTTGCTCCTTTTCTAAGAGCAGATATGTGTGGCTTGTGGCACTAAAATGATCTTGCCTCTCAAGGTTTTACTTTTTGAGATGGAGTCTCGCTCTGTCACCCAGTCTGGAGTATAGTGGCTCTATCTCGGCTCACTGCAACCTCTGCCTCCTGGATTCAAGTGATTCTCTTTGTCTCAGCCTCCCAAGTAGCCGGGACTGCAGGCACATGCCACCACGCCTGGCAAATTTTTGTATTGTTAGTAGAGACAGGGTTTCACCATGTTGGCCAGGCTGGTCTTGAACTCCTGAACTCAGGTGATCCACCCGCCTCTGCCTCCCAGAGTGGTGGGATTACAGGCAGGAGCCACCATGCACCCAGCCTTGCCTTTCAAGGTTAACTGATAAGACTTTTCAACTGTTTTATTCTTCCCCTTTTCTTTTAATGTTAGTGATTAAATAGCAGCTCTGGCCATTCTATGAACTGGCACATGCAGATGGTTCTTGGGGCTCTCCGGGCCAGTGGGCTGTGGCTGGGCGGTGGGGGGGCTGTTTTCTCAGGCGGATTGTCACTGTCCCTCACCGGAGGTCCTCATGTCAGTCATGGCCACTGCTTGGTTGAGTGCAAGGGTGGGAGGGGTGAGGGTTCTGGCTGCCCGGGTCCTAACGGTGCCGCCCTCTCTGCCTGTCTCTGCCGCAGGGTCGGGGTGCTGGAGGACTGCTTCACCTTCCTGGGCATCTTCCTGGCCATCATCCTGTTCCCCTTTGGGTTCATCTGCTGTTTTGCCTTGAGGAAGCGAAGATGCCCCAACTGCGGAGCCACCTTCGCTTAAAGGAGCAGCAGGCCCGGCTCTCCTACCCCAGCTCTTTTTCTAATGTAAATGTTGTGTACAATAGTTTTATTTGATTAAGCTTCAGAACTGTTTTGTAAAGCGAGGTGGGACAGATGTGGCACACGCCAGCTGCGGTTTCCCGGAGTGTGGAGCGGCAGCGCTGCTGCTCCCGCCCGAGGCTCATGACAACTCAATAAAGCACTGCTTTTATTTTCTGCAGTCTTCAATTTGAGAAAGGTGAGAAATAATGTTTTCAATAAATGAGATTCATACCATTGTTGACCTGGTGCTGCTTACTCGGTGCTTTCAGACACCCAGGAGAGACCGGAACGATGCCGGCATTGCTGCCTTTTCACTCCCCAGGCCAGGCCTGACCACCTTGTAGTCAACAGGCGCTTACAGCTCAAGAAAATATGCTTGTTTTCAAGTTCTTTATTATTAAAATTATAATCCCTTGACATTTACAGAACAGGCACCTCGGTGCCAAGGACAAGGTCATCCCCCCGTTCTGGTCTGGGAGGTGGAACCTGGGGCCTGCAGGTTGCATCTGAGACCCCCCAGGTCCTAGTCTTCAACCCCGTAACAAAACCAGAACCATCCCCAAGGGGGAACGCCAAAGGCCAGGTGTCACCCATGGTACCAGATGGGGCTGAGCCCTGCCTCTGACGTCTGAAGTGGGGAACATGGCCATGGGGTTTGCATGGACTGAATTCTCACGTGGCTGCAGGCCCTTCTGTAGGACAGACTGGGGGCGTTAACATATAGTTCATGGTGCCTGCAGCCCTTCCTGGGGGCGAGGTGGGGGGTGTGCGTCTGGTTTGTCCTCCCAGCAGAAGAAGCAGAAGCAGATGGTGACACTGCTGGACCTGGCTGGAAGGAGCCTGAAGCATCGCCCACGTCCACTGGCTTACCTGCATGTAACCTCTCCCAGTCTCAGCCTCACAGGAAAGTAGTACACTTAAGGCAAGGCCAAAGGAGAGGTGATAAGCCACAGCCCCAGCACCCCACAACACACACAGAGCGGCTGGGCTGGAAATCTGTCACCCGGGCTGCAGGGCAGTGGCATGATCTGGCTCACTGCAACCTCTGCCTCCCGGGTTCAAGCGATTCTCCTGCCTCAGGCTTCTGAGTGGCTGGGATCACAGGCACGTACCACCACGCCTGTCTAATTTTTGTATTTTTAGTAGAGACTCCTGACCTCAGGTGATGTGCCTGCCTCAGTCTCACAAAATGCTGGGATTCCCCCATACCTGGGCCGGGCTGGGAATTGGATCCAGATCTTTGGCAGTCAGAGGTGAATTCCAGCCCCGGCCTTAGGGCAGCCAGTGCGCAGTCCTCACATCTGTACCACAGGGCCAGGTTCTGAGGGCATCATGGCTGCTAGGCTGAAAAACCCGCCCTCTCCAGGCACCAGAGGTCATCCTGGCTTTACACGTATCCTCGAGAGTCTGTACCCGATTCAAACACGGAGAAACCGAGACCCCGAGAAGTTTGAGTGTATTGGTAATGGATGCAGCTTTGGCCAGCTAGCAGAGTGAGAACACAAGGAGCTGTGACTCCGACACCCAGGCCTGTGTCCTGGATGGGCTGTGTGCAGCGACTCCAGTCAGTGACTCCTAACTACCAAGAAAAGGAGCTCTCGGAAGGGATTTCGTCAAGTGCTACATGTGGCTGTGATAAGGGCAGGCAAAGTGTCTTAGCACTTATAGCTCTGGTGCAGTCGGACGGAGGGCAGGGGTTTCTCCATCTCTGGAAGCTCTACACTTTGATTAAACATTTTAAGTTACATTCATATAGTATTTTCATAATTTATATTGCTTAAAATTATGATTTGCATGCTAAGATGCAAACTTCCGTGATATTTTCTTTAGACATAATGCTACTAAGAGCACGTGCTTTATAAAATAAAATGGGTCTCATTGACATCAGGTGCAGAAAGCCAGTCATGAAAGCACAGACTATCCCTTATTCTGGCTGTTAAGGAAAAAAAATTCATTTAAAAAAATACAGTAAAGATTGAAACCAAGTTTTACTGTTTCTTGAACAGAATAGGAAGAAAATATTTTAAATGACTGAGTTGGTCATTAGACTATTACTCATTTATCTTAAAGGCAGAAACGTGTCAACCCAACTACGTGAAACAGAGAAGCATGCTTTGCTTAGGCAGGCGACATTAGAGTTAGGACGTGCCCATCATTCCGCGAGGGAGAACCGGAGAGGCCCGGAGAGTCCTTGGCCGTTTTCTCATCGAATGATGGGTGCTGAGCGGTCGTTCGTCACGGTGGGGCGGAGTTTCACAGTGGCAAAGGGGTTTTCTCCGCTGCAGGGGATAAGAAGAACCTTTCAGAACTTCCACTCCATGAGGGAAACTGGATTTTAACAGCGCTAATAACGCATTCTTGCCCTGTGAGACTGCGGCTGACCACCTCACCAGCTTGCACAGGTCCCAGCAGCGATTTCTGAGTGGAAGTTTTGTTCAGTGATGAGTCCTACACCGTACCACCCGCTGCAGAATGATCCCAGGTTTTAAACGTTCTGGACATGGGCACCCGCACCTCTGTAGTCCTGCATTGCGTGTGATATGGGGGCCGCTCTGGGGTGGCAGGCCCTGCTCCCAGGGTGGTCTAAAGCAGGTGGTAAAGGGAGCAGGGGGCTGCAGTCCCCCATGGCTCCACAGGCCGAGGCCTTTCTCAGGCTGGGCCTCCTGGGCACGGCACCGAAGGCCCTTCTGGGGACACCGTGGGGAAGAGCAATGTCACATGCTGAGGCTCACGCAGGAGGCCACACCTACCTGAGAAAAGGCGGCTTCGCAGTCCCGTTGGCATCGTTCTGTGAGAAAGATAAAGAGGCTTATGGAGGGCTTGGAATTGGTCTTTTTAAAATTATTTTAGGTAGAGATGGGGACTTGCTATGTTGCCCAGGCTGGTCTCGAACTCCTGAGCTCAAGTGATCCTTCCACCTTGGCCTCCTAATGTGCTGGGACTACAGGTGTGAGCCACTGCGACCGGCCTGTGTTGGAGATTTTTAATAAGACTGAAGGTAAAGACATCTAAAACATAAGGGATGTTTAAAAGTGCCCTGTCCCAATCTGTGAGACTGTCTAAATTCACTTGGAAGAATAAGGCAAGAACAGAAAACGCTCTGAAAGGCGGTAACGGCCCTCCCAGGTGTCAGAGCATGGACAGAGCATGGCACTGCCTGCGCGGGTCACCTGTGATGTGGAGCCGTCTGCTAAACTCGGAAACAGTTTCACAGAATGAAGCTTGAGCAACAGCGACATCACAGAAGAAAACATTTGTGCCAAACAGAACCTCTCTGACTCGGGGGAAACAGATCCTGCAGGTCCTCAGCCACGGTCTTTTTTTGCGCAGAATCTAGTGACTAGGGTGTGCTTTTTGGGAGCTGACTCCTGAAGCATGACATGAAGAAACAGGAAGTAAAAATAAAACCCCACTGGCTTTGGGGCTGCTAGAGCCAGGGATCTTGTAGGAAGCTGAAAAACTGAGGAAAAGAGAAGGTGGAACCAAAGTTCAAAGGTGCCTACAGAGCTCGGGGTCGGGAGCACCTCCTTCCAGCACCTGCCACCCAGTGCGGGCCAGGGCCAGGTGTGTGCCGCCTTCTTTGCCTCACTCCAAAAAGCCTGCAGGGTTTAACAATCTTTCCAGCCCGCACACAGGGAGCAGAGTCAGGCAGCCGCCCAGGAGAGGGCAGTGTAACACCGTGTAACCAGCCTGCGGCCCGGCCACACCCTCCTGACAGCCCCAGGAAGCGTCCCGGCACCCCCGGGGGGTCTCAGGGAGCATGCACACCTCTTGAGATTGACTTAGGGAGGCCCTCTCGTGCCTGATGCCGGCGCTGGAGTGCAGGCCGTTCCTGGAGGTGGAGGCCCAGGCCAGGCCTCCTCTGCGATGGCCTGCACTGCTTGCTGGGTGTACAGACTGTGGACACAGAAGGCAGGTTGGAGGCCCCAGGGCTGTGGCCTGAGGCCTACCCCACCCTCCCTAGACCCCCTGGGCAGGGCAGCTGGGGCCAATTCAGTGTCTGCTTTTCATCACTGGAGCACAAAGCCACTGCCCTGCCTCGCACATCCTACAGGGCTTTAAATGGCTGCGAAAGTGACTTCTCCCTGCAGGGCACACAGTGCTTCCCTAGCAGGCCTCGAAGGAAGTCCTTGCCTGTGTGAGGTTCGTGCTCTGTGATGATGATGGGCTCATTTATAACTTAAATGCACCAGGGCGCCTGTCGCGTGTGCTCACGGTGCCAGCATTCGTGGACACTGTTGCAGAAAGGCCTCCTGTGACCCAGAGGGCAGGCGGCCGGGCCGTGGCTGGGCCTGACGCACGCTTCGGGCCAAGCCTGACTCCACTCCGCCCTCCCCTCCCACTGGAGTCCTCTGACTCCTTGGGGCCAACAGCGACTCCCTGTGCAGCTTACGCTAGGGGAAGGCGCTTCCCAAACTGGAAACCAGAAACCCCCTCCGCCCACCCCACGCACACCCCGGAGCTTGTTCAGAGCCTCCTGGGCCCCAACGGGACTTTAAAGGCGTCCCAGTGAATCCTCACAAGGAACGCAGCAAGAAGCACCAACTCCTGCCAGGAGGACTGAGGAGGAAAAAGAACGCTTCAGATGACAGCTTGAAGCCACTCAGTGTCGGGCCAACCCCGTGCACACACGCCTGAGGCCCAGCAATCCTGCTCCCCGTAGGAACAGGTAGGGCACACACCCATGGGCACCGAGACACTCGGGCAGCGCCAGGGAAACAGCCCAGACCGGAAACACCAGACACGCATCAATGAGAGAGCCAGAACCAGCTTCTGTGCAGACAGCGGGTCACCGCACAGCGCTGACCCCAAGCAGGGCTTGCGGAGTCTGGTGTTGGAGAAGGGATGGTCACGGAGGTGGGCCACACTGGGTGATCCTGGGAGCTGGGAACATCCTGCTGGGTACACGGAGTCACATCATGAAAATTCATCGTGTGCTTTTCTGTCTGTGGTATTCTGTAATATGATGTTCATTTTAAAATACGTATTGGGCCGGGGACAGTGGTTCACACCTGTAATCCCAGCATTTTGGGAGGCTGAGGTGGGTGGGTCACCTGAGGTTGAGAGTTCAAGACCAGCCTGACCAACATGGAGAAACCCTGTCTCTACTAAAAATACAAAATTAGCCGGGCGTGGTGGCTCATGCCTGTAGTCCCAGCTCTCAGGAGGCTAAGGCAGGAGAATCACTTGAACTAGGAGGCAGAGGTTGTGATGAGCTGAGATTGCGCCACTGCACTCCAGCCTGGGCAAAAGCGAGATTCCATCTCAAAAAAAAAACCCAAAAAACAAACAACAACAACAACAAAAAACCCCTAACAAAACAACAAAACAAACAAAACCAACAACAAAAACATAGTGGACGTGTTCAGGCAGATTTCCCGTTTAACGTCTACATGTTCCTCAGGGACCTGAAACCTCAGCACTCCCTCTGGATACAGGGCTGGCAGGAGCCTCTCTGCCTCCCTCTCCAGGGCAAAGCAGATCCACAAGGGCAGGGGCTTGGCACATACGCTGCCTCTTATCTGGTGGCCTCCAAGGGTCTCACAGCATCCTCCCTGCGTGTCTGTCTCAACCGCACACACTCAGCCCACTGTGGTGGTCACTGAAGCTAGACCTGCCCTCCTCCCTGTTCCCTTTCCTTGCAGTGGGGGATACCTCCAAGCCAGAGGCAGCACTGCCACCGGCACCCAGGGCCCCGCGGGTACTGCCTGCTGCATGTCCTGTGTCCCCAGCAAGACAGGAGACCACGAAGGCCACGCAACCAGTGGCCACTACGAGAGTGGGTTGGGCTGCAACTGGAGACTGTACAGCGAGGCCACCAAGTGGCTGACTGCGGCCAGGGTGGACACATCTTGTGATCCCCCATCTCCCCCAGGAATCCAAAATCTGTGTGTGGACACTGGCTGACCGCCCGTCACCCGATGCCTGTTCCACACCCCCTTCCTGACTGTACGGAGCTTCCAGGGTGCCCACCACATAGCCATGTGCTCAGGGTGGGGGACTAGTTGATCCAGCTTTCAGAGGGGTCCCGGGCAGCTCGGAGCACCCAGAACCGCTTTTTCCTCGGGCTGCAGCAGAGAATGCTGGTGTCTCTCACTGCAGAGGGCAGGACAGAGTGATCCAGGCCAGCGCAGGGTGGCCTTGCTCCTGAGCAGAACGGAATATCCCTAAGGAACATTTCCAAGCCAGCTGGAGGCC